>NC_056734.1:3681505-3901505 GCF_019279795.1 Protopterus annectens | reverse complement strand
GAGAAAAATACTCTACCTATCTAAGTACACAGACTACAGAACTCAGTACTTTATGCATGCATCATAGCATTAGTCCGACATTTACATGGCTGTGGGTCAACTTATAGTGGATGACATCAGCAGTGCATGTTGGAGAGAAGACGTAAGGAAACCTACATGAAATGGATCTGTAGGCATGTCAAGTATCAAAATACTATCAACTCATGGGACTGGAGCAGTAACTGCAAGATACACAATACTGCCCTTCTGGCTAGGTACACACACACACACATACACACACACTGGAGCAGTAACTGCAAGATGCACAATACTGCTCTTCTGGCTAGGTACACACACACACACACACACACACACACACACACACACACACACACACACACACACACACACACACACACACACACACAGTTGACTGCAGCATGAAAAAAAAACTACCTATCCAAGTACACAGACTACACAACTCAGTACTTTATACAAGTACCATGGCACAAGTCTGACTTTTACATGGCTGCAGGTCAACTTATAGTGGATGACATCATCAGTGCATGTTGGAGAGAAGAAGTTGGGGAGGCCTAGATTAAATGGATCTGTAGGCATGTGCAAATAAAATACTGCCAATTCATGGACACACTTCTGCTCTTCTGGCTAGGCACACACACTTGACTGCATTGAGAACAGAACTCCTAGCTAAGTACACAGGCTACATAACTCTGTACTTTATGGAAGCACCACAGCATAAGTCTGACTTTTACATGGCTCCAGGTCAACGTATAGTAGATGACATCAGTAGGCCATGTGGGAGACAAAATGTTGGGAAACCTGCATAGGCTCATAGCTTCATATGTACATAGGAGACTACTAGCCAAATGGCCCTATGGTGTTTTGAAGCCTAGCTGTGTAAAAACACAACTACCCTTATTGAGCATAGTTAGATGGTCTTTGTGAGCAGAGTGATTTTGTGAGCAGCACTAACTGGCCCTGTCCATGAGGGACATAGATACCTCCCCAGATGTAACTTTACAATTATCCAACTAGTAGTCAAGGTTGAGCTTGAGCAGGGTCATTGAGGAGCATTGATTTGCATGCAGTGGGAGCCTACAGAGGAGCATGAGTTGTTGGGAGATATATCAGTCTTCCCAGCATGTTCTATTTATGTCACAGGCAAGGTTGAGAACCCTGGACCAAGTTATTCTTGTTCCATTTGATTTGCAGATGTGCAGCATTTCCAGTAGGGCAGGGTCTGAGACTGCTCTGTAGGTCAGGCATGGGTCACATCGCAGCAGCCTTCATGATACTGAGCACACTGACAAGTCTTTCAGTATTTCCATTTATGTCATGTTTGGAGGTTCTGGGGTCTCCCAGGCAGGAACCCATGTTTTCTCCAATTGCTGCAGGTGTCTCATGAGGTACAAACAGAAGAGAGTGTTGCACTCAATTAGTGGTCTAATAAGGGTAGAGTACAGCAGAGGTATGATAACCCTGGTCTTGGATGTGATGTCAAAATGTATGATGTTTGCAATACAGAATATATGTGTCACCACTATGGAAGCATACTGATGAAAATATAGATTGCTATTAACATGTGCTCCCAAGATTCACAACACTGTCTTTGAGCTTAGAGGAGTGCTATGTATATCATAATTAGCAGGGGTACTTCATTGTCAAAGGGGACAATGAGCCATTGTATGCTTTAAGGATCAGTCCATGCATTTGGCACCAATCATTTGTGTGTGCCAGCTCCTTCCAAAATATGCTACCATCATTGAGGGACGCTATATTAGTGCATCCAGCTATCAGTCATCTGCAAACTTGGTAAACCAGAGGTCATCTACCATTGTCTGTGCTTCAGGGAAGTAGTTTGCAAACATTTGAGGGCCCAGCACAGATCCTTGTGGTATTTTAATGGTAATTGGCTACTAGTGGAGGTGCAGTCCCCAACTTTGAGTGTGTGTCTTATGTCAGTGAACCAGTTGCTGATTCCTGTACTACTGTATGGCTTAACTCCCACATGGGAGATCTTCACTGTGACACATGAATGGAGGATAGTGTCAAAGGCCTTGGATAGGTCAACATAGGTAGTATATCCTGTTATCCTTCATACAGGTCTGTGGGGTCAGAATCCAAGGAGTCCAAAAGGTTGAATAAGCAAGATCTACCCTTAACAAAATGGGTAGGGTCAAATGTGTGTGCTGAAGGTCGCCTATGTCCCTGAGGATATGGTTGTGAAGACTGGTAGAGAAGGGTGAAGGCTGCCTGCCTAGCCAGATAGAATTGTGAACATAATTCTATCATTTGTAAATATGAATGTAAACTACAGGCTTGTTGTCTTAAATGTAAAGAAATACTGTTCCATGTGGAACTGGAAATAAATGTGACAACAGTGCACTCTACTGACCAAAGTAAAGCCTGTGGTGACCCTTTTAAGTGAACAGTGGTGCCAAAAAGTCTAGATGAAGAAATTATTTCTATTGTTTTAACCAAGAGTTAATTTGCTAGATTTAAACATGCAAATATATTTTTATTGCTCTGTTCCTGACCAACTGCAAGATAACAAAAGGGAGATGTTAAGAATGTAAATGTAGTTAACGTGTAGCCTGGGAACACCAGGAAAGTGTAAAAAGATGGTGTAATGTTTATCAGAACAGCAATAGCAATTTAAACAGAGAGAATCAGAAGGCATTAAGCATTTTTGTCTTGTTCATCCAACTCATCAGCACTACCTGTTGTCTTATGTAAGTTATCTTAGACTTGTATTTTCTTTTAGAGAGCTAGAAATTATAAAGTTTAGACTAAGTGTTTTTCTGTGATGTCAGAACTGCACTACTGATTTATTTTAAGTATTTCTGTGTGATCTCTGAACTCTTGACTAGCACTGACTGTGTAGTAGAAAGTATTGTATTGTGGTTTTAGTTATTTATTATTAAATATTTTAAAACCTTTTAACTGTGGCTGGACTGTGTAGAAATAAGTTAAGCTCTAGAGTACATTGCATATTTCTAGAGTTTACTGTACAAAGCCACTCTAATAAGCCTTGACTGATTAGTCACACTTACCAACTGGATAATAATATTGCACAGTAATAATTGGACACCTTTTAAGGGCCTTTGGATAGCTGATAATATTAGCTGGTCTTTCAGTGGCAGCCAGTACTACCATATAGTCTGGGTAAAAGGGGCACAGCTGGAGAATCTGTGCCAGCCTTCCCCAAAAAGTGTCTGTGTGGTTGTATAACCTCTTATCTCAACGTGTGTGTGTGTGTGTGTCAGCTACTTGAGCAGGGACACAAAGCACTGGTTGGTTAGAGAGGGTGCTGGAGATTTTAGCTTGCCCAGCTAGGCTGAGATCTGGACCCTATAGTTGTGCCAGTGGGGAGTCTTATTGGGGACCTGAGGAGCAAGGGAGCGACCAGCCCTGGACTGACTGTGATCTCTGTGTGCTCTTAAGGGAGATTGCACTTTACTGTGTGTATTTGTTATCTTTTCCTCATATACGAGAGGCCCTCTCTGGTGTTAGTGGTGAGGATTGAAGTTCCTTGATTGCTAGGCCAGGGCATAGGTGTCACAGGTAGCCTTCACCCTTCTCTACCAGTCTTCACAATGGTCCATGCTGATGCCTTCCCTAGCCTCACAAATAAGTGTTTTTAGGCATATGGGTCAATAGTTGTAGTTCTGCATATTACCAGATTTATGTGCATTTCATAGCACACATTTGATATTACACTTTGTACTGTGGTTGATATATATGTGGAAAAAGTACTGAGACACCAAGGTTCCAATGCTTGGGGGGGGTGACAACAGATGGCTGTATTGTAAATAATGTGACATACTGTTAGATAGGGCCCTCAGTTTGTAATGTTTCCACATGTAATTTCATGTCATACACAGCAAATGGATAATAAACAGCAGTAATACAGCAAAATATAAACATTTACATAGCATGGTGAGCAGTGGATTTACATGACAGCAAAGTGCATATACATGTGAGATACATATATTTGCAAGTAAGCAGTGTGCAAACGTGAGCCACATTGCTAAAGCCTGACTGTTAGTATTGAGTCTATGAAATACACCTGCTACTTAACTGACCCTGTAGCAGCACATATTAATGCACTGATATATTCCTTTTTTGGTCCAGATGGTACAGGGTTTGAATACAGGTGTATCTATTACTTTAAAATACTTTTCATTACAGACTGATGCAATGGCATGAATTGTTGATACGAGATGTGTTGCTGCATTTTGGTACTGCTCACTGTTGCTGTGCACTGGTGCGTGATGAGCACTTCCTGGCAAACATGGAGCCCAAAAAGTGAAGGGATTCATTGCTTTTTCTGCTACTTATGTGTGTTGCATATAATTCTATTTTTTGACCAGATTAAAGGTGTTAAAATGAGGTAGATAGGAAAGTGGTGAAATGGGGAGCAAGCAGGAGGAAGAACAAAGTCTGACAGCTAGTACTGAGTCTCTGGAAGACATCTACTACTTAAATGACTCTATGGCAGTACATGTTAATGCAGTGATACATTCCTTTTGGGGCCAGGCGGTACTGGGTTTGAATATAACTGCACGTAATACTTTTAACTACTTTCACATTACTGTTGCTGTGCATTGCTGCACAATGTACACCACTGTAAAATAATGCATTAAAGAAAAGAAATGGGGAAGATAGGGTAGTGGTGAAATGGGGAGCAAGCAGGGGGAAGAACAAGGGGAAAGCAGGGCAGGAATGTGCAGGAGGGAGGGTAGTAAAGAAGCATAGCTCTCTATTTCTTTAACAGTGTAAAGTGAACATATCTGCCAAATATTAACTGAATTTGGACTGTCACCTCCAGAGAGAGGGGTGGCCACAACACAGTCATGTTGTATAGCCCATTGTACTGAATCAACTGTGTCAAGAAGACATGTATGTGAAATGGAGAGCTATGTATGGGACATTTTTCTTTGTGGGACAGGTACCCATTTTTGGGGGGGGAGACATATTGGGGAAGGGAGAGAGGAATGTCTGGGTGAGGTAGGTTGGGTAGGTGAGGAAGCAACTGCAGACAGACAAGACAAACAAAAGAAGAGACAGGGATGGTGATGGATACAAAAGGTTGAGGGACACCATGATTGGGGTGAGGGTGGGGACATCATGAACCCATGGTCATCAAGGTGACTGACAGTGAGAATCAAGTTCTCACCCATTGGACTGCCATCACTGCCACCTCACTCTGCCACTAGCTGGAGTGCCTGATATCTGCATCTCCTCCTGCTGGTATTACATAAAATGAGGGGCAAGCCTCTCCAGCTGACGTAGGCATGCACCAGTGCAGTACACAACCTTATGCACCACCCCTGACAATTCAGCACAGTTGATAAAATCACCACCTCTGCCACAACTCCCAGCGGGTACTACTGGACCAACCTCTGGGGCAGGACTACCTGAAGAAGCAGGTAGTGAAAGGGTAGCAGAGGTGGTGCTGCCAGGTTGGCTCCAAGACATGCTGGGCAATGGTGCTGGAGCCAGTGGGGGGTGGCAGGCGGATACTTTGGGGCAGACCTACCCCGCTGTGCTGTGGAGCATTTAGTGATGTGGTACACATGGATGACATGTACACATTTTGATGACAAGTAATAAAAAAATAGTTAAAAAAAACAAAATAAAAAAAGAGAAGATAAGTGTTGGTTGGAGAGAAAAAAAGAGATAAGATTAGTACCTTCATATGTGACATACAATAAATGCAGTGATACAATTAATTGACTCTGTTATCTAAACTTTTACTTTTAAGACTACCAGCTCATAACAGATGCACACTATACTACAAATTGCAACAAGTACTCCTTGACATGAGCATATATTGCACATATGTGTGTTCCAATTATACAGATTACAGGTTACAGCACGGTATGTGTGCCACTGTTATACAGCTTTTACTTTAAACTTTTAATTACACATAATTCAAGAATTAACAGTATTGTATAGTTGGGAAGTGTGGTGTTTGAACCCTCGCTCCAACTAAAGTCTAATATTGTACTCTTGGTTTGTGCTACAGACTAATGTATGCATACTTGCTTTTATAGTTGAGATATGTGTGCTCAATTTGATATTGTATTTATGGACTCTTGGTTTGTGCTACAGACTAATGCACATATACTTGCTTTTACAGTTGAGATATGCATGCTCAATTTGATACAAATTTATAAAATACAAAAAAGCTATCAACTTTTAATGCTAGAATAACACAACTATTGTCCTGCAAGCATACCACATGCTTCCCTCATCCTTGCCAATGTAGCCCCATGGGTTCATACACTGACCTCAAGTTCCCTGGCAGCTATGGAAAAAGAACAGAACAGAATACCATTATAAATACCAGTCTTGGCTATATTAAGCTTTTAAGACTTACAACTGCTCGATATAATTGATACTTACACAGGTGTGGGATGTCTGCAGTCCTAAATTCCTTGATCCAGTGGTTGAGGTTATCCCTCTTCCTCCTCTAGTGGTCACTGTAGTGATGCCTACATTATTCACAAGTACAGGAGAGACCAGTAGCACTGGTTAAAGCCTGGGCTAAACTGTCCCAAGCTTCCAACTTATACTGGGAGCCAGAATAGTCCCCCAAAAAAGCCTGGTACTATGGTTCTTAACTAGGAGTCCAATAAAAATCTTGAACTCCTGGACACCCCACCTATGTGACCTAAACTTGACACCTTCCCCACAAACACCTGCCATTTCTGCCATGGATCTAGAGCAATGGAGAATGATGATTTTTCACCAGTTCTAGTCATCATGTTTAATGGGAGTGCACACACTGTTTGAAAATATTGCGCTCAGCTTACCATCATCCAAACATGATGCTCAGATGTGGGCACCATGTTTGCATGATGATAAGTGGAGCACAAAGCATATTCAAGGTTACTGGATGCACAGGCAGTTGTGTATGTGAGTTAGACAAATGTGAAGATCATGGCAGTCCAGATGGCAGAAATATACTTACAGGAATATAGTACACCATATACGTACAGTCATACATTTGAGAATAAATGTGATAATGTTGTTGTTGTGTATTTCGGCTTTTCCCGGTTAGGGGTCGCCACAGCGGAACTCCGGTCCACTAATGATTGGCAGTAGATTTTTACATGCCGAGTTGCCAGCTCTGATGCACAACCTTCAATGAAGGTATGCCCATTCACGCATGTCTCCACACAGAAGATGTTTTAGCTGAGAATCAAACAGGACAACGTCCTACTGTGAGGCGACAATGCTACCATGTGATAATACATAGATAAATGAATTAATAACTGATACAATACTAGTGCCTTAGCCCTCATACATATAATTAATATCAGCTACACCATGTCAAGTTTTATAAGTAAGAGTGACTATAATGGGAAGTGGAACAGCAGTAGAATTATATAGATTATGCTGTATTCAAACCCAGGACCATATGTATGGCAGTCCTACACTTACACCTGTTGCTACACGAAGGTTGAGAAAACACTTATCTATGTTGCAGTTCACTGCTATAAACTGCAATATCACAACAGTAAAGCAAAGGTTGCATATCCTGCACTAGAACCCAAGACCATCTGTACTCTCACCTACACTTAACACCTGCTGCAACAGCATTAGTTACATAACATTCCCTATTTTACTAATCATTTTTAAGGTCTCAATATTAACCACAGTGCAACGTCGCTTACTGGGTTTGTATGATGCCTAATAGTATTAAGTGAATGCATCCGGTTTCTATTTTTGGCTGAGTCCTGTCTGGCCAGTTGTCCAATTTGCAAAGTGCTGCATGTTGTGCAAATGAGATAAGCATAGCCAAATCTGACATTCATTTTCCTCCACTTCCCATCTTTGTTCTAAGTGGTGGTTCACACAGCCTATCTAGATCTCACCAAGACTTTTGACAGCATCCCCCACTTCAGAATTATAGATAAACTCACTAAACTAGGTATAAATCCCTATGTCACAAGATGGGATGCCAACTGGCTCACTGACAGAACCCACACTGTGAAAGTAGCTGACTCCAAATACGACTTTAGACCAGTGACAAGTGGAGTACCACAGGGTTCAGTCCTGGATCCTCTCAAGTTTAGTATCTACTTTTCTGAAGTACAGGCTAACACAGAAGGTCTTTGGCTAATGAAGTTCGCAGATGACTGCAAACTAGGAGCCATAATTGGAACTCCTAACGATGTGGACATCCTACAAAAGGGCCTCACTGATACAGATGCCTGGTGTCAAAGCCATGGCCTCAAGCTCAATGCCAAAAAGTGCATTGCCATCCCCTTTGGTAAAAATTCTGTACCCATGAGCTACTACATAGGTGGTAGTCTACTTAACACCGAAAGTGTGATAAGAGACCTTGGGACACAGGTGGACAGTAGTCTCTCTTTTGATAATCACATCGCCACAGTAGTCAGGAAATCCTTCTACATGGCACACATCACAAAATGTTTCTCATCCAGGAAAAAAGGGGTCATTGCTCCCCTCTGCTCATCACTCATTAGACCCATTATGGAGTACAACGCCCCTTTTGGTATGTACCTCACAAGACATCTACAACAACTGGAAAGGCCAAAGAAATACCTCACAAAGAGGATTACTGGCCTCAAACAGATGCCCTATGCAGACTGTCTCAAAAAACTCCAGCTTTACTCCGTCGCATATCTCCTACTCAGAGGCAATCTCTGCCTAACATACAAAGCTATATCAGACCCAGAGCTGTTGGACATACTCCACTTAAAGAAATCCCAATCCCTCTGAGATACACACTCTAGGGACCTAAACCTTGCCACCACAATAAACAGAACACATTGGAGGGATAAATTCCTGTCTCAGAGACTTCCCATACTGTGGAACAAACTACCTATCTATATCAAACAAAGCTCCTCATTAGCACTCTTCAAGAAAAATCTTGATGACTGGATGGGAAATAGGAAATTCACCCCGGGGATCACCCCTGTGGCTCTGCTCGACAGGGGCACAGGAAAATAATTTTCTTGGGTGGTGAAATTCAGGGTACCTTTTTGGCTAGGCTTGTATAGGCCCTAGGGCTGATAGCCTAGTACTTACCTATGAACCTATGTGGTTTATATCATAACCGCAAAACCGCACAACATCAAACGGCATTTCATCAAATCCAAAACCTCGAACTCTGACAATATCAAAGCCATGGAACATCGAATTCTTACCCAGGGCAAGAATTCGGTGGGCCGATCTGCGGCTTCGCTATTTCCTCCACTGTGGTGCGATCTTGGAGGTGGTATATTTAAGTGGGGGGGTGAAGCCCCCCACATTAGACATAGTTTTTGGTGTGCTTGTGTTGTGTGTGTGTTTCTCGAAACAGAAAATTTTTTCCCTGGGAAAAAAATTGCTGTTCTGAGCTTTCGATGTTATCACATTTCGAACTTCTAAGTTCGAGCTTATGGTGTTCGATATTTTGGAAGTTCGATTATGTGATATCAACCCAACCTATGAACCTATATATGCGAAAGTTGGAAACAGAAATGTAAAATAGTATTGCTATAAGATACAGTTTGGACATTAGAAATGTGTTTCTGCAATAAGCAGGCAAAATGAATGGAAGTTTGTGGACTGTGTTAAACTGATAGAGTAATGCTTAGAATGATAATAAGGGAACTGAAGACATAAGTAAAAAGTTATTTTTTTTTTCTTAGTAATGTGTATAATAAATTGAAGTCAAGTGCATGTTACACTGTAAAGTGGATCTGTAAAGTGTTCAGAGGTACTTTAAATTTGAGGTTGGGGGGGGGGGGGTCATATCAGTGATTGCTGGTAATGCCAGTAATGTTAAAGCAAGAAAGTACTTTTTCAACTATAGTGTATCCAAGGTTTATATATTAACAATATAACAGCTATATATAAGCAGTATAATGTGATATTGGGCTGCTAAAAGGACAGGTTGAAGCAGACTGATCTTATGTGTGTATTAAATTATGATGGTAACCTTGGTGTTATGCATACAGGCGGAAGTGTACACTAAAATCATGGAAAATGATAGTTTTCTAACATTTGAGATGAACTACACCATGCAAATGCAGAATCTTTAGCTGGCCTTTTATCCACCAGCAGATCTCTGCAGTCACAGAATAATTGTTTGCAGGCAAAGGCAATCAATCTGGAAATAAATGAACTGTGAACTTTGAGGCATCTGTATGGGGCAACACTAAAATGCTATTTAAATAAAAACCAAGAAGTTCATTGAAAATAAATGATATAGTCCTAGTAACATCAGTCTATTCAGACTATCTCACAACAATGCAAATTCTGTTCATTTAATAGTAGCTAGGGCACTCATTCTAAAGGCAAAATTCAGGTAACTGAGAGTATGCAAGATATTTTTCACATCAGGAGGAAGTTGATGTGGGCAAGAAAGGATGGTGTAGGATGGAAAACCGGCTCTAATATGCATTTTCAGCATGATTAAACCTAACTTTACAATGGGTAAAGCCTGTGGGTTTTGCTTTCTCTTTGGGCACCTACCCATATATGTTGGGGTACTTTCCCTTTTTGGAAAGTGTATGTAATTGTGTGTTTTTGCTGTGAGTTAAAAGGGGGATATGGTTAAAAAATGGAAATGCGTATATGTTTTTTTGAAACAAACAATTTGGAAAAATGTGACTTGGGTAAATACAAACACGAGAACCATCACTTGCATACAAAATCATCTTGCCAGACATTCATTTGTACATGTGAGTTGTAAGTTGGAAATATATATTAAAAAAAAAAACAGTCATGTAGAATATGTGAAGGTAATACAGTCTTATCAGAATGACTGCCTTATTGATTATTTCATGGAATGTGAATGGCATTGCAGGTATGGACAAGAAGCAAAGAGTATTGAATTATATAAAGAATTGTAATGTAGAAAGAGCAATGTTACAGGAGCCACTCTTAGAAATGAGCATGAGACTTTGACAAAGAAAAAAATTCAGAATGGTCATTTAACAGAGTATCGGGGACAAAGGAAAAATGGGTGAGGGGTAATAATATTGATTGCATGAGGTACTCCAAGAGTTATAGAAGAGGAGGAAAAAAGATAATAGTAGTTTTGTGGTTCTTGGCAGGGAAAGGGAGATTACATTGGCATGTATTTATATTCCACCTAAAACTACTATTAAGAAACTAAAGAGAATTGTGGGAGATACTGATATACAGATTATGGGAGGTAATTAGTTTTCAGCAGTGAATATTACTCATTGGTGGGGACAGGAACTTAATATGCAATTGTGAAGCTGTAACAGGGGACCTAGAAGGGAAAACATAACAAAAGATGGTAGTTTTCCGAATAAATATATGAGAATATTTGTAATGGAAGGTTTGAAATTACTAGAAGGAACTCAAATTTAAGTCATATTATTCTCCAAGATACAACAACTGGGTTATAATGGATAGAAATTATATTCACATAACCATGGGTATTTCATTGAAAGCTTTGAAACACATCCAATAACTATTTCACATCATGCAACAATAAAACCTAACATAAAGATGCAGGGTAACAAGACACTGATGCTGTCCTATTTTTCTATTAAAAGGAGAAGAAATTAAAGAACTGCAGTGGAAATTAAGAACTATTACAGAAGATACAAATTTCTTCAGAAGGCATAAGTCAGGGGTTGGATAAAATGAAAATAGAATTTAAAAATATGGCAGAAATAAGACAGAAAGAGGTATAGGAAAGGAGTGATAGTAGTTCTTTAGTGAGATTATCAAAGGTTAAATTATTGCATATGAAGGAGAATCTTACAGAACAAGAAGAAGAAACATTGTTGAGTTTTAAAAGGGGAAATGAATGAGTATTTGGATAATGCACATCATTTTAGAGATATTTCTATTAAGCAAGTATTTTGATGGCAGCCACAGAGCACAAAAACTATTAGCACAATGATTTAGCAGAAACCCGAATGGAGTGTTGCCAAAGTAAAGAGCCTATATATTACTAGAAAGATAACCAGAGACTATAGATATATTACAGACATTCAGAAATTCTACGAACATGTGTGTAAAGCAGAGGAATGGGGAACCAACCAAAGTCATAAAATGGAAATATTTATGGAAGATTTTAAAATGCCAAGGTTATAGGAAGATTAGTCTCAAGTATTAATAGCAAAGATGGCACAGGATGAGATAAAAATGATGATGTATAGTCACTCAACAGGAAAGTTTCCATGAACAGATTGTATTCTTGTGGAAGTTTGGAAGTTAGGTCAGAAGAAAAAGATACAAATCTGTAAGGTTATGTTTAACAATATTTTAAAAGGAGGGATAGTACCAGTATCTTAGAAGAAAGCTGTGGTGGCTGTACTACCTAAGGAAGGTAAATACCCTTTAAACCCAATGTCACGCAGACCAATTTCAATTTTGACCCATAATTATAAAGTGTTTATATCTATACTAGCAGTTAGATTGGCTACTGTGCTGTCAAAACTGGCATATATGGATCATTGTGGTTTTGTAGAGGGAAGGTAAACATTACACAGCATCAACAGAATGATGAGCTACAAGGAAGCAGATTTCAAGAAGACCCTGCTATTGTTAGTGGGTCTTGATGTAGCGAAGCCATTCAATAGCATTAGCTGGAATTTTAGAAGTAGGGCAATGGCAGCATGTGTGTTTTCTTTTATAATAATTGGGGTTAATTAAGAAGATGTATAAAGAGTCAGAGGCAAGAATCAAGATGAAAAGGCACCTCTCTAACAAGCTGTCTTTGAACAGAGGAAACAGGGAGGGGTGTCCTCTTCCTCATTTATTTGCATTATATTTGAAGCCAATGGCAAAGAAAATAAGGGATTCACAAATTCAATGGTATAACTGGTATTATACTCAAGGAAAATTAGCCTTAGTTACAGATGATATTATTTTGTATTTGATAAATTCAGAAAAGGATATTACAGCATTATGGAACAATTTGAGACAGTTTCAATTATTTTTTAGAATATAAAATAAATGAAGATAAAACAAAGGATATAATGGTAAACTATATCCCTGCACATGAACTGGTGCAGCAATGCCCATATTTATGGGTACATGATAAGATGAAGTATTTAGGTGTTTGGATTAAAAAGCTTTCTATTATGGCAGCTAAGAGTATGTGGAAAGCGATTAAACAAAAGATAATATGAAAACTGAGAATTTGAAAGCTCTTAACTATGTAAATAGTAAGGTATAACAAGTTAAAATATTTCTAGTCTGTTTAATACTATATACTGGTCAAGCATCTTTTTTATCAACCAGAGGAGAAGCTGTGGACTATAATTAATAAAGAACTGAAGGAATTTATTTGGGAGAGAAAGAGGACATTAGTTAAGTGGAATAAACTGCCCCCACCCAAAAAAAGGAGTTTTATGATTACCAGATTTTTAGGGATACTTTGTAGTCACACAGTTAAGGGGCATATACATAATACAAGCAGAAGGTTACAAGTCATTGTTCATAGAACATCCCTTGTGGGCTATTGTAAATTTGAATTTCTTTTCAAAGGTGAGAATCAAACCCTGTTCCTTGTGTCTGTGAGGTAAACACCTTAACCATTATACCAACCCCAACTTCCCACAAACCAACCCCAACCACCCCGTAAAAAAGGATGATGATGATGATGATGATGATGATGATGACGATGATGAAATGGGGTGAGTTAGAGAAATAAGGAGAGAGGAAGGTTTTGGATACAGGCCCTTAATGATAACAATAACAACCATGCAGAATATATTTACAAAGCAGCAGAAAGTACTTCAAGAGCTAAGCCAACTGAAGAATAGAGAAAGGTAGTTTTACCAATAGGGATGACAGCAAGCAGGGGCACAGCAAATAGGCAAGATGGAGTTGAAATTTATAGGAGAAAATTAGGAAAAGAACCAAGGTATTGGGAGCAAATAACTGGAGATGGGGAAAGTTATAGGGTGGGATGAAGCCAAGTAGACGTTTGGGCTGTAGTTTGTATACTGCCTTCCCTACAAGGGATTAATAAAAAAATATAGTCCGGGGGGGGGTGTTGAGCAGGGGCAAGCTCTAGATGAGTTTGTGGTCAAGTCTAGAGCAAAGGCTGCAATTAAGGCAGGCGATAATTAGTAGGGCATATGGAGAAATGCATGATAGATGTGAGGGTCAAGTGGAGAAGGTGGGAGGTGAGAATGGAGAGGCAGGGGAACAGTGGGTGAATATTTATGTGTCTTTCATGTGTGCAGCAGGATCTATAGGGCCTGGGGATTTTTGTGTGGCTGCATTTGAATAGGTAGATGTGCACCTCGGGTAGACTTTGGAGGGTAGTGGTGGTGGTGAGTATTTGAGCACAGATTCTTTCATGTGTAGTACTTTGGTAGGTTGGAGATACTGGGGGAGCAAATTAATGTGACTAGGGAAAGGATTCGTTTAATTTGGGATATGGAAACTAGGCTGCCTAAACATAGTTGGATTATGCTGGCTTTGATGCGGTTCACTGCTGGGAAAGCATTTGCTGAAGGATGGTGATCAAGATCTAGAACTCCTTAGCTAGACATTGTGAGTGCTGTTTAGGTGGAGGAGTGAACTTTCTGTGGTGTGAGGCTTGAGCAATTTAGGTAATGTTAAACTGAACGACAGTTGTTGGGAAATGAACCATATATGCATAATGCATGGAAAGGAAAAATCTATATAACTGCTTTTTCATAACTGTATGTGTATATCCATGTCACTGTGTAATAAGTGAAATTAATAAAGGTGTTTAAAAAAGAGAAAGAAATAATTGCCTGACTTTTCTCTAAGTGTTGCAGGAAGCTGTAACACAGAACACTGAAATAATTTTAACATTATACAAATTAGTATAAGCAACCAACATTGCAAACCACAGAGTCTTTATTTTGGTAAACAGAGAAAAATTGTTTTTCATTGTTTAATGGCATAGTTTTGTCCTACAAAATAACAAGATTCATTAATAATTGGCTCACTTCAGGCAAACTAAATGGTGACAACCCTGATAGTTGACCACATTTTTTGTATAGCGATCCATTTGAAAGACACATTCTTTTCTAAGACTGCAACAGTCTTATAGAAAGTAGTACTTTAGTCTTGCAAACAGCATGGAGGACTACTAATTTGCTGTGTTCAAGGATTATGGTTTTAATGAAGTGCTAGTATGCTGCAGTGTAACTAAGAAGGAGTAGTAGTGCTATAGAAGTGAGAAAATGTAATGTATGAAGGCAGTTGTGTCTCAGTTAAAAAAAGCATCACAACTGCACAAATTCAAGAAGTGACTACAGTGGTTACATGCTTTGGTACTATGTTTTTGAGAGAAAAAAACAGTAGGCACATTTATCCAAAATTCAGGACTTAAAAAAAGCTCATCTTATTATTGTAGACACCGGTGAACAGCATAACTAGTTTTTCTGAAGTGTCGGCTAATAGCAACTGGATTGCACTGATAGCATTGATACCTGAGGAAGTGTGTATAGATGTATGTAAGAGTCTGTAAATGCTGCTTCAAAGAATACAAACTGAAAATCCTTATGCAAGCCTGCAGTTTAGGCACTTTTCTTTGGCTAGAGCTGTACAGCTGCTATGAAACACTTAAAACAAGCTCTGAGAGAAATGTATATGATGATCATTCAGGAAAAAAAATGAAAAACATGCTATGGAAGTTTTTGGAAGATGCCTGTGACTCACACTGCTTTCATTGTATGTCAATGTGATGGGAACAAAACACTTATGTCCAGTATGACTTATATAAAGGGGACAAGAAATTGATTATTGTTCTACTGCTTTCCTGTCACATTCTAAGATGAAGTTAATATGGCAAGCCCCTTGACAGCCATTTTGTGGAAAAACATATTAAAATTTTAAAACAAGCACGTAGAGTGATTTTGATTCGTTATACTTGCTCAGAAAAGAAAGCTACAAAGAAAAAAAATATTTTTTTTAAGTTCCAAGATGGACTCTTCCTTTAAGTAGTAGATTTTGTTTTCCTTACTTTTTCATATTAAGAAATTATATTACAAATTTATATTGTCTTTTCAGACCAGGCTCACACCACAGTATACTTCCAAACTCTCCCTTTTTGACTCGTACTGTTTTTTCCCCTCTGTCCATCATAAATATTTTTATATTCAAGTAAAATTATTGGGAATTACAGTGCTGCCAGACACTGCAGTTTCATGCTTTTTATCAATCAGAAAATGCAACTCAATGCAAAACCTCATGTTATGAGTAAAGTATAGTTGTGTAAAATCTTACCATAACAATAGATGTCCTTTTCTTTACTGTTGCAGTTTTCTTCACCTAAGGAATAGCCTGCCAAGGATAGGCCAACATCCAGCCAATATATCAAAGCCTTCTGCTCTTTTAGATGCTGTACATCACACATATAATCTCTGTGCAAGATGTATAGCATAAATGTGATGTATGGATGCAAACACTCAAAACTTCTTTGCCACCAATCCGAATGCCATTATTGTTGATCAGTCTGAATGTCCTTCTGCTGTTCTGATTACCAAGTCATTTTGTTTTTCAGATAAATGCTCCATTTTTTTATTTTTTTTTTATTAAGTTCCTTTATATTCTTGTTTGGTATTATGCTCATGTCATCCAGAAAGGGAAAGATGTCAGTGTGTGAGGCATATTCCCCATAAAGACAATCACAACCAGTGTATTTTTCTCTTAGGTGGTTCCCATGATCATATGCAGTGTTCTGTCTAACAGGTGATTGTGCCTAAGACCCCATGTAGTCGCATCTCCTCTTTGTCCATACACCTTGGCAACCAGTGACTTAAGTTGTTGGCTCAGGGTGCTATGGCGGAATCTTCTCATCCTCAGAGCCATCAGTCTGCAAGAAGAAGGCCAAAAAAAAAATCATGCCCAAGCCAGCTGTTGTCCAGCCTATCCCAGATGTCTGTTGCTTTTTCAAATTCCTCTGCCATAACTCCATCGGAGGCTGGCATGGATTCAAATTCTCACATGTCCAGGGAGGATTTTCTAATGTCAGTACCTGACTTGAAGGGGAATGAGATATGATAATCTGGGAATCGTTTCATGATTTCTTAAGAGAAGACAGCCTTCTCATACTATCCTGTAAAGGAACAGAATGATGGCAGCAGAAATGCCAAAGCATCTAGCAGAGTCAGAACTGTAGAGGGACACATGGTATACACTGGTTATGTTGCAAAAAGGGTTTCTCCAAGATAATCTCCATGAATTTGGAGTCAATGAGTATTATGTTTATCCAAGGCAGAGATAAACAGTAGAAGGACCTAGGCTCCAGAAAAGCAGAGGAGTGCACTCACTTGCCACACAATTCCAAAGTTCTAAACTCCTTGTTAGGCAGCAAGGTGGAAAATGCTGTAGCCACTGAGACTTGTGATGTAGAGATCACAATGGAATTTGCACTGGGATGTTTGGGAAAGTTAGTTTGCCCATTCAGGGAGCAGCTTGTAAATGGCTTCAACATTATTCAGACCTGTCAGGCGCAATCAGGATGACTCCAGGCTTCACTAATTGTACATGAATGACAGGTTCCCAGGAGTGACCCACCAAAAGACTCATCTGTCTTCATTCCCACTAACTACACAACATGCTTCTGAGTACACAACTTTGGAGGCTCAAGGCCAATCTAATCTTTCCTCATAAACATGATGGTATTGCCATAGAATGGATCATAAAATGATTATGCAGATGAAGGGGTGAGCGTAATACTCATGTTTCACTGAGGCAGAAGTCACAAGATCTATCAAAATAAGTTTAAAGAGTGAGGCAGTTTCATGAACCTACCTGTATACATGAGCTCAATGTAGCAAGTACATGGCAGACTTGCACAGGTTGCCAGGGGATTAAGAACATGTGCAGGATCTCAGGCTAGTCAATGGCTGTGTAGAAGAAAACATGGTGATTGGCCTAATATAGATTTTAGATTGAACTTCCTCTTGGTGGACTTAACTGTAACTGAAGTTCACTCCAGATATCAAATATCTGATTTATGTCTAGGATCTGAAAATGCAAACCTCAATGCAGTAAAAACACATAAGCCCTTCCCTACTGGAGCCTGCTGGCTTACTTAGGCCTGGGGTAACTCTCATATATCTCTCAAAAATGGAGTCCAAATGTAGCAGGAAGAACAATGAAAAGCCACAACAAATGAAGCTAAAACTATCTAAAAATAGATCCCACAAACGGAATGCTAAAATAATTTATTAAATGAATCTGAGCACTCTTGTCCCTTTCAAATAACCTGGGACTTCATCAGAAATACAAAAAAAAAACCCCCACAACCCAGCAACATTTCCTTAAATAGCTGAAAGACAGACCACCCCATTAAACAATTACATTCTTAAAGTGTTAGAACAATGAAATTCATATTAACTTGTAGCCATATAAAATTAAAATTAAATACAAAATAGAAATCTATATACTAAACAAATTAACACATAAGTTAAGAAAGTGATGAAATTACAAAACATTTCCTAAATTATCTGTTAATGTTAGGGATAAAACAGCTCTGATTAATTTAATAAATGATTTTAGCATTTTGTTTGTGGGATCTATCTATTTTTAGATAGTTTTTAGCTTCATTTATTGTGGCTTGTCATCATTCTTCCTGCTACCAGTGGGGTCTGTTCTTGAGAGGTATTGTGACCCAGAGGTTTTGTCTTATTAGTTAGTGTTCACTTCTTTCTTGGTTCCTAGTCAACTCTTATATATGACTGGAAGACTACAGAAGCTAATGCACAAGACCAAAACAAACACTACCACCTGTAGAGAACCAGGCAGCCAAGTGAACACTGAATTTACCACAAGGAAATTCTTGGCCTCTTGAGTACTGTCTTTATAGCAATGGTCTGACCATGTCTGTGACTTTGATGAAGACCTTACAAATGTTTGCCTTGAATCTTGTTGAGAAGACCAATCAATATTCTTAAACAGGCTAAAAGCTTCTTCTTGCCTTGAAACCTGGTAGCCAGGTACAACTGCTAGCACTTGTGACAATCTTTAATTTCATGATCTTCTGTAAGACAGTTCAGGAATTGTTTGTGGATCTTGGCATGTAATTTGACAGCTATACACAATGTAGTGCTTAGGCAAGCTACTGCTGGCCTTTTACTAGTTATAACAAGGATAAATATTTGAAATGTGAGTGACAAACACTCTAGGAATGTGCATGCTTATGTCTCCACTGTGTTATGTTACATTGTATCATTAGAGATGTGTAAGTATCTTCACATGTGGTATTTTCCTAAAATCAGATGTCAAGTTCTGACTGTTTTATAGGAAATACCCAATCAAGGATGTTAGGTCTCCAAAACAGTTTTATAAAATTCACATCCTTGTCTAATGTCAAACTATTTACCATGCCAGGCCCTGTTTTAAAGGCGTCCTGTATTTTTTTGGTCTTGACATATATGATTACATTGGTTCATGGGTTCATAGGTGTTTATGAGGCTAACTACCACAAGGGCCTTTTTAAGCCTCACCATGTATCCTAAATCGCTGACAAGTTCTGGTACCCCTTGATAAGTGTAAGCAATGGCTTGGGATATGAAGTACTGACAAGCAGGGGCCTGAGAGATGAACAGTTTACAGGCTGCCTGTGTCCATTAGAGACATTGGTGCCAAGCCAGGGATGAATTTCCTGTTCCACATCCAAATGGCTAAGTTACACTTGAATTGGTTAAGGGAGGTACTCTGATTCTGAGCTTGTTCTAGAGAAGGGAAAGGCTCTGGGATACACACCTGCCTCTCCAGCAAATCCTACTTATATCACAGGCAAGGTTTAAGTATTTAAAATGGGTATTTATGTGCTATTTGTTTTGCACGTATGCAATAGGTCCATCAGAAAGGGGTATGACAATGCCTTGTATGCCAGGCATAGATCTCCCCTCAACAACTTGTAGGAGAGAGAGAATACAATAATAGGGCCTTGATGTCATCCGCATAAGACAAGTTACTTACTCCCTGTATTCTTTTAGTGAAAAACTTCTGTGGGCTTTGCAATTTTTGGATATGCCTGGTTAGGTACATACAAAAGGGGCATTGTACTTAATGATATGTCTGATGAATGCTGAATACAGTGGAATAATTACCTCCTTGAACCTAGATGCCATGTTGCAGAAATCAGAATGATTTCCTCATACTGTAGACACATGATGATCAATGGCTAGATTACTGTGTGTGTTCACAAGTCCCTGACTAGTGGGTCAACTCTTACGGGGTGTGTTGTCAACATGATAGTTATCAGGGATGGATGACTTCCCAAGGATACTATTACACATTTATTGGCAGCTAGTTTTAGTTCATGGCTCTGACTCCAGCTGTTTGTTTGTGTCAGCTCTTCATGGAGAACATTTGTGCTAGTGGGGATTCAATGATAGCAACTAACTTGCAATCATCTGCAAATGTAATCAGCCAGAGGCCACTGACATTGGCCTTGACTTCAGAGAAGTAAATGCCAAAAAGAAGCAGTCCTACACTTGTGACTGGCTGCTTTGTAGAGATGGACATCCCAATTCTAACTTCTTGGGTCCTATCTGTGAGCCAGCTTGTTATCGACAAGGTGATATAAGGGTTTGTTTGTCAACAATGCCTGAGTGGGGTATTGTGTCAAATTTCATGGCCAGGTCAAGATAGCCAGTGTGCACCATGTTGCCTCATCCATTGCTTTGGTGACTTTCTCAAAGTCCAACAGGTTAAGTAGGTATGATCTGCCCTTGATGAAACCAAACTGGGTTGGTTCCATGGTCTGGAAATTTCCTGTCATTACTGATCATTCCATAATTCTTTCCATGGCTTTGCATATGAGACTAGTGAGATGTATGGGTTTGTACTTGGCCCACATTTGTGCAGAGGGATGATCGTTGCTGTTCTCCATTCACAATGAATGAAGCCTGTTTGGAAACTACAGTTAAATATCAATTCCCGACAGCCTGATAGGTCACATTTCATGCTATTTAGAAGGCATCTTGGGATATTATCTGGGCCCACTGATGCAGTGTATTTGGTCTTAGACAGAACATTAAGGACCTGTTCACTACTGATAGCAGGGAAAGTTATATTTGGTGGTATTTCCTGAGGGAAGGTTGAGGGGGGGAGAGAGGGGTAAACTTGGAGCTAAATTTGTCAGCTAGTAGGTTTGCTATATGTTCTGGCTCAGTATAGGTGACTCCATTAACAATGAGCTCTGCACACAATTGTGTACTGCCTTTGAGGTTGCAGACATAGCTAGAGCTAAAGAATGCCTTGTGGTTGTCCTTGGCCTGGGAGGCCAAATTTACCTCAGATTTGGCTTTAGCTGACTTTATTTGTCCTCTGAGATGTTTGTTTAGTTTGATAAGAAACAATCATACTGGGTGTGGCACCTCCTAATTTTTGCAATGATTTTCTTCCTTCTATTATAAAGCCTATTAATGTTTTGATTTCACCAGTGAGGTTAGTTTTATGAGTTAGTTCTGTACTTCTTCCTGATGGGTACAGCTGCCTCTGTGCAGCTTGTAACATGCTTATATAGGGTTTCTGTGAACAGTTCTGCATAGGCAACAGTATTCTCAGGGATTATGGGGATGTGAAACTTTGCCAGGTTATCATTTAATAGTAAGAAGTTAGTCTTATAGTAGTTCCTGAATATTCCAGGGTTAGCTGGGGTTACAGGTTTTATTTTTTATTTCAAAGGACAGCATTTTGTGGTTACCAGACAGGACATTACACCAGGGGATGTGTAGGATTCTCCCATATTAGTGAGGACAAGTTCCAATATAGTTGCATCCCTGGTTGGTGTAATGACAATCTGGTCCAGAGAATTTGTTTATAAAATCCAGGAATCTCTGTTCCTGTACGTTTGATGTCATATATAATTCCCAATTATAGTATTGGATTGGATGGTGAGTGTTTCTAATAAGTTTAAACATATGACATGGATTTTCTGGGTCACAGAGGGGGACCTACAGCTTGCATGAAAGTGGTATTAGATTTTGCCTATGGTGATTTAAACTTGGAGAAGCTCAAGCGCATTGCCATCTTTGACCAGCCTGGAGGTATATTTATTTTTTTAAGTAAAATGAGACACCTCCACCTTTAGTCCCTGTCTGTGTAGTAGCTGGTGTGAATGTGTGGAAGATCTTATAACCTGGAATGTTTTGGATTCGGTAAGTGGCACACACCACTGTGCAAATAAGGTAAACACTATGGCATGCTAATTACAGGACAAGCAGCTGAACTGTATACTAATCAAGCAATCCAAGATGGAGGAGCTATTCAATAAGCTATAAAGCAACCATGTAGACTCAGTGCTGGTTTTACCTGCAAATTCCAAAACCTACTGGAATATAGCCACATAAACTAGGCTACATGGATAGAATCTTGGGGGCTGCTGTTGCTTTAATTCATCTGTATGTGCAACAGGCTGACGTCTATGCTTTTATAACCTACATGATGCAGAAATTGTAGAGTGCTACAGGGTGAATAGAGACACACTACAGGAACTCTGCAACCTCTGTCATCCTCAACTCAGACCCAGGGCAATCTAGGGGGAATCCCATCCCAGTGGAGACAAACATATGTGCAGCACTTAGAATCTTAGCTACAGGTATCTTTCAGAGACCAACAGGGGACATACTGGGGGTGTCACAAGCATCAGCATCCAGGATCCTCCATCATTTCCTGAATGCTATGCTCCAACATGCCAGTGGCCACATATATTTTCCCGTACTCCTGAAGATAGGGCCAGAAATATGCAGAAGTTCTACCATGTAGCACACTACCCTGAAGTACTGGGTGCCATAAATTGCATATATATAGAAATAAAGGCACCACCTGGGGAACAGGGAAGGGTCTACATAAATAGAAAGGGCTAGCACTCAATTAACTGCCAAGTCATATGTAATAACAAAGGAATCATCTTGCATACGTTTGCTGGCAACCCTGGCAGCTACCATGAGTCACATATCTGACACACCTCCCAACTGTATCAGATGTTCGCTAGCAGGGACATCTCACAGGGTCATTTACTGGGGAATGAAGGTTATGATCGCAACTGTGGCTGATGACATCCATCAGAAATGTATACACACACGCTGAAGAAAGATATAATGATGCAAACGCTCAAGCCAGAAATATCATACAGCATGTGTTTGGGCTGCTGAAGTTAGGGTTCTGGTGCTTGCAGTACAATCCATGGACATGTACTTAAATATTCACAGTAAGTGCCATGTTACACATCATCCTGAGAAAACAACTTCAGCAGGATCAGCAAGGGGAAGGAGCACACATCCTACCACCAATGCCAAGGTCACCAAAGCCACATGAAGATGAGGAGTCAGAGGGGGAACTACCAGCTGCTGTGGGTGTAGGCAGATCTAGGCATGCTCAACATGACCTTGCATTAGCTACAAAACAGGGCATAGCACACTCACTCACCACCTAAGGGCCTAAAATCTTCCTCCTACACACATACATATACTAACATTGATGCCAAACAACTCTCTCAACCTCTACCTCCCTATGTATTGGCTGTGTGCTACTTGCACTGAACTAAAACTGCTGCAACTGTTGGATTTACAAAGTAAGTATTGAACCTGGAGTGTATTGCATAATAATATGAATGAGAGATATATATTTGCATTTTGTTATTTGGTAATGTAAGTAAGTAAAATGTGGAAGATTTGTACAGAAATGACCTTAACATGTGACAGCAGAGACATATTTAGCTTATGTGTGTCCATTATTAAGCAGTAGGCCGTAGGCATCAAAGATTCCCACAGTCATACCTCTCAAAAGTAGTGATGGTTTACCTCTCAACCTCTTAGATTAAAAATCTGGACAAAGCCTAAAATGATGGCGGAGAAATAGGGACAGATTTTAAATATTGCTCTTACAAACTTAGAAAGTTGATAGTATAATAGGTTTTGCATTAGCATGAATTTTCTGAAGGATGTGGAATCTTAAACTCAAATGTTTGTCATTATTTAATGACTTCAATCCTCAGTTATTTGCCAGAAAAGTACAGATTTTAGGGGAACACACCAAAAATATCAGGCGTAAATCTGTACAGTTGAGAGGTATTGGTCACTGCATGCCCTCACGTTAGCACCATATGTTTGTAATGGAAAATCATTAAAGAGAGAAGTTAGAAAGTAATGATACACATTGCAGTTTCAGACTTCACAACTCTCACAAGATCATTCGCAATTAAGTTGGGACATTTTGACACTATCAACTGTCTAACTTTCTAAGACATAAGTCAAAGGTACAATTAACAGTTCAACTTCACAAATGCAGTTATACTAAGCACTAAGTCAGCTAAGCACCGTAAGCGTCAGACACAAAGCTTATGTATCCCTGGATCCAAAAGATGCAAAATAGGGATATGGCGCAGTTATCATCACTTGTGCCACAAAAGGAAATACTGCCAGCCCATCTATCTGGAATTTTGCAAATAGTTATATGTCATTTGAGAAATGTCAAAAAAGGAAATACTGCCAGCCCTGCAGTGGGGTTAGTAATGCCAACGTAGATGGGCTCTCAAGACAAGGAATGGGGTAGTGTATTCCCAAAGACTCACCCTCTCAAGCAGTGTTTCTCAAGGGTCACTTGAAAAACTAGCTTGCTTTTTGGGGGGGGGGGTGTCACAAAAGGAAATACTGCCAGCCCAGCTATCTAGAATTTTGTAAATAGTTATATGTCATTTGTGAATATCAGCAAGATGCAATTGCTTGTGTTGCCACTACATTAGAACTGTATGTTGTCTGTATATCAAGCTGCTGGTGCAGAAGTGTGTGTGTAAGGTACTGAGCTTAAGGATGTGTCCACAGTGTACCCTTTTGGGAAAGAAAGGAAATGTATATAAACTATTGTAACTGTGTACATGTATATGTTTTAACAGTGAGAACTAGAGCATAGAGGGTTAACTTGCAAAACTTCAAAAAAATAGTTGAAATTAAATTGTTTTATAATCACATAATAAAAAAGATATTCTCTTTCAGTTTCAGTGCAACAGAAGACACAATGTCTAGAACTAAGGAGCCTTCTGCATTGTATTGTAAGTGTTTTATTGTTTTATGTCTCCTAGCAGCTGCAGATATCTGAAGGCTATGTGTTTTCACAGGGAGATGCTAAATGCTAAACTTGTAACTTAGTCCAACCAATTCAAAATCACACTTTGGGATCAGTCACCAATCCGACTTTAATGTGAGTAACAGCACAAAATTGATGAACACACAAGTTAACCTAGGTTTCGTCCAGCAATAAAGACTTCTTCAGTTTCTGACAAAGGTGGTTTAGCTTGGGAACTTAACTCAGGTGACAAAAAGTGATGACATCCTGCCAGCTACCCCAAAGGTAATATTTGATATTAATTTAAGAACTGTCTGAGGGAGACTGAGAGAGAGAGAGTGAGAGGGTATTTTGCATTTGTCTTTGACCTGACAACATCCACTCACCACCTTAGTTAGGAATAGAGTCCAATATAGCTTAGATGTTTTCTGTATTTATTTGAGACTGTCCTGCAATGTTGTTTTAAATATTTCCTGTAATTTTGAACTCTGATGTCACTGTGAATACATATTTAATATTGTCTTGCTCTTTTATTTATTATTAAATACATCTGAACCTATCTTTGTGGCTGATATTTGTGAGACATATTTAAGCTCTTAGAACTTGCATATCTATTTACTGACATTATGTAGGCCACTCCTAATAGCCTTGCTCCTGGTCAAACTACCATTTGGATTAATAGTAACATTACACAGTAAGAGTGGACACCTTTTGTTAAGGGCCTTAAAGTAGCGAGAAGTAGTGGCTGGTGGCAGTGGAAACTACCTTATAGTCTGGGCAAAAGGGGGCATAGCTAGTAAACCTGTGCCAGCCTTTCCCAGGTGTGTGTCTGTGCATAAATCAAACCTTAAAGTGTGTGTGTGTGTGTCTGCTATTTGGGCAGGGACACAAAGTACTGGCTGGACAAAGAGAGTGTTGGAGGTCTTGGCTTGGCCACTCAGATGAGATCTCAACTCTATAGCTGTATCAGTGGGCAGTCTTATTGGGGATCTTGATAAATAGGGAGAAGCCAGCCAGAGACTGACTGTGGTCTCTGTGTGCTCTTAAGGGAAATTGCACTTTACTGTGTGTGTACTTGTCATCCTCCCACTGTGTATATTTCTCACTGTTGCCAGTGGTGAGAACTGAGGATCCTTGATTACTGGGTCAGTGTTGGGGCATCATAACTTGCACATGGTGTTGTGTGGGAGGCAGGAAGCATAGGCTGACACAAAAGGTCGGTGAGTGTGTGTGAGTAAGAGAGAGAGAAAAAAGGCAGATATTTGGATAAACCAACAAAAGGCCTATGAGACAAAATTACTTTTAAGCTGTACAACTGAACCATATAACTATTGTATGTGCGTCTGTAAGGGTCCTCCAGGTGAAATTGGTGTGTGACTATCTGCATGATCACAGTCAAACTTTGTGCTAGCTCTATGTCTTGGTATTTCAGACAGGTGTGAGCCGTGCATGGTAGAAGTGGCATTTCATCCTTGTCATTCCTGACCACAAGAACTGGCTCTGCCAGGAGTTGCACTGGCATGTCCATACCCATCGTCAGATGCACTGCTGCTACCTGAAGGTGACTGATGTCTACTGGATGAGCTCCCCTTCACAAAAATACCCAGGACCATGGCCCCATGGCCTGCCATGTCTGGAAGTGGACAGCTCAGCACTGACTGAGCAGTGGAAGTACTGCCACTATGGCAGCATTATTAGACATGGCCATGTTGGCTAACAGCAGATGATGTGGCTGACCAATGTCCATGAGGATGCCATTCTCCTCCCAGCAGACATTCCATCACAGACACTGCTCGTTCCATTACAGACACCCCCTGTTCCAATGTGTCATTCATCCGATCCATTGAATCGATAACATGGTGGCGGGAGTCACAAATCAGCCTGTGCCACATCTACAACACTAACATTTCTCTGGAGCACCTATGGGAACATGCCTGTGCCTCCATGATGACCCTAAACATATGCTCAGTGGCACAGGAAGAGATACCTGTATCAGGTGGATTATGGACAACACGCCCTCTCTGAGCACCCCTAATGACCCTCCCGCATGGCACCTTACCCACACTTTGACTACAGCCAGAGTCAACAGGCACTGAAGCTGCAGTAACCACACTTCCCTGGTCAATTACTTCACCCTCCACCTGTCCAATATCTGAGGGCTCACTGCATTGGGTAAGCATAGACCTACTGGTTGTGTCCGATGGAAGTGCAGGGGAAGGCTGTATGTCAAACTCAATGTCAGATTCAACCTCTGCAACCCCCCCCCCAACTGTGCCTCTGTTTGTCCACCATCATCATCAGAGTCTGCTGATACACTGACATCAGGCGGTAGAAGTCCCATACTTCCAATGTCAGGATCATCTGTGATAATAAGCAACAAACGCAGGAATAATTAATACATAAAACTGCTATACTCCAATATGTGCCAATAAAACAACAGTGTTACTACTATTAGACAGTACAGCAGTACATACAACAATCCTGACATCACACACACTAAAATATTTCTTTAAATTGTTCATCAGTGCTGACACAAAAATGTTTGGCTTACTATCTGCAGATGTGGGTATCCTCTGCAAGCCAAATTCTCCTAGAAGAAGTTAAGCAAAAGGTAAGGACATCATCACCACAATTAACAGCATCACAGTAGGTAATACTTTTACCTATTTATATGTCCTTTAACTATACATTCAACAAGAACTTGGATGACAACTTCAACCTAAGCTAACCAGTAATGTGTTGTTAAACTGTAGTAATCTTCAAGCCCCCCCCCCAAAAAGAAAATTATTGTGAAACAGAAGTAACGTCTTGATTTCAATTGTTTTACTATACAACAGCATCTAACAATTGAGATACCAAAGTCTACCTGGAAGCTCTTCCTTGGACATGCATGTTGTCCCTGAAACTGTCACACAGATGTCAAGGACATGCTGTTCTGCAATTTCATGGGAGCTCTCTGGATCTCTGACAGTGGACAGGAACTCTTCATTTGGTGTTAGTGGTGGCTCTATTGCAGGTCCCTCCCAGTAGCCATCTGATCATGGCCAACTGCAGCTGCTCTCCTCCATGCAGATGTGATCATGTCAGTAGCCTTATGGTGCACCTGTTCATATATCCTCCTGTGGTCACCCACGGCATTAACATCATCGATAATCTGCCACCAAATCTTCATTCTGCATGACATATCTCCCTGTCCCTTCTCAAGCAGGAAGGCACCATGTTGCCTAAAAGCATCTACAATAACTTGATTTTCAGCATCAGTGAAGGGTGGTCTTCGATGATTGAGATGCCTAGGTGGCATAGTCCTAGGTTTCCTAAAAGACAACAGAAGGGTAATATACATAAGTATCACATAACTACACAATAAGTGTTCCCAAATAAAACTGAAAAGGTAGCATCTCAGTATTACCCACTGGAGAAACAAAACAGTCTAGAGATTTGAAATACGAACAAGCTGGATGCAAAAAAGGAGAGTAACAATAGCAACATATTTGTGTTTGTTCCATACCAGAAATGCAGTCCCACCAAAAAAAAACTGACAAATGACACATTTTGCTAACAAACTATCTTTGAAATGCTAAAATGCTATCAAATAAACTGTCCCTGAAACATGTCTACAGATTTATCACAGAACATTCAATTTTAAGGTATTGCCAATCATGTATACCTATGAAATGCACTGACAAACATGCCCATGGCATCAGTACACCTCTAATGTATACATTCCAGCATATGCAGTATGTACCTGACAAAATGCAAGTATATCTTCTCAAGTTCAGTGATCCCCTGTGCAGCTATATCCCAAAATAACAGCCTCTATTTAGTGTTCTCCACATAAACCATTCTCCTCACTTTTAGTTTTCCTAGCTATATGGTTGCCTTTTTATATGGTGTAGATTCAGAGCTGTTAGCATGGTGAATATGCAAATGGGGTGTGAACTGATTAGAATTGCTGAATCCCAAATACATGGCTCCATGTAGGAGATGTAAACATAGTGCAGGCACTCCTTAAGTGTTTGTTTTAATGGATTTCAACTGTGAATGATTACTGGTTAGGAGAATGAAAACACAGCAGCACTATAGGCTGCCCTACATCCAGTGGGTGATCTGTTCACTAATATCCAACCTCCCCTTCAATTGTTGGCAACTGCATACATTATTTCCATTAATATCCTCACACATTTTAAGGCCAATGATATAGAATGGCTTACTGTCTGCATGCCTCAGATTACTGGTAAGAGAAGAATGATCTACACACAGATGTAAGGCAGAACTGTATGTTTGCAAGCAATAACCATAACTGGTTGTGTGATGACTTAGTGCACTACATCCAAAAATAAACATACAAATATCAGTTGTATGGTTTCATATTACTGTACATGATGTTGCAGATGGTTGTATGCAGAATGATATCAGTTCTTTGCTGCAAAGCTGTATGTGAGGCAAAGAGGGATAAAGCTCCCTTCCTGTGTTCTGAAGGTTCAATGGAGTGAGAGTTCAAATCCAGATCTATGTAGACATATCTCATATGAACCAACATTTTCTAGTTTGTATGTCATAGATTAATTTTCCTCATTTCAACTACTTGTCCTTTTTTTCTTCTCTTTCTTGATTTTTAAGACATTTTTTTTGGGAGGGCAGTCTTTAAGGGAAGACACTGTTAGCATAATCATGGGAAACAGAGGAAATGAATGTCAGGTTTGGCTGTGCTTATCTCTTTTGTGTGAAGTACAGTGAACAACTGGCCCACCCAGGAAGCAGACAGAACACCTGCAGACAAAACCTAGAAAAATAGAAACGAGGTACATTCAATTATTTCTTTTAGGCACTGTGCAAACTCACTAAGTGGCATTGCACAATGGTTAACACAGACCTTAAGAATGATTAGTAAATTAGGGAATGTCATGTAACTAGTTCTGTGGCAGCAGGTGTAAGTGCAGAGCTGGAGTACAGATGGTCCTGGGGTCTAGTAAAGAATGTGCAACCTTTTTTCTTACTGTCATGAGAGTGCAGTTTACAGCAATGAACTGAAAAATAGACAAGTCTTATTTCAACATTCTTATGGCAACAGGTGTAAGCGGAGGACTGCCAAAAACATGTCCCTGGGTTCTAATACAGGATATTCCATACACTTTTACTGTTGTTCCACTTCCCATTATACTCACGCTCACAACACTTTAGATAGTGGATTTGATATGAATTACATATATGAGGGATGACACACTATTATTGTGTTTTCAGATGTATGACTGAGGGTATACTGTGTGCTATAGGTTTCTAGGCATAGTTCTGCTATCTGGACTTGCATGGGCTTCACATTTGCCTAATACACATACACAACTGGATCTATATCCAATAACATCATCAGGTCATACACATATATGTGTAACAGCTCATACTGTCACCTGTATTTATGTATAATTCCTTACTAAGTCTGAGCAGCACTTCTTCTGTGGCAAAGATCAAAAATCAACACTGTGGAAGAAAATCTTTTGTCCCTTATGCTTAGGTTTGAATCCCACAGTGTAAAAATAAATGTTCTCAGTGTATAAAGGTAAAAACAAATGAGTCAGGTCATTGCATTTATGCCCCCAGTGTATGTCTGCAAACCTAAGTCACCTATCAGTTACCTTCCAATTTCCAATATATATTTCCAGACTACATCGGTAAACACACCTCAAGCTAAGGCCAAGTGTTAGATTAAACTCCCAATTGTAATCATGTAGTTCCTCACTACTTGGCATTGCTGCACTCCTCTAACCATCATGCAAATACATTTCTCAAGTTTGCGCACTACCAGTAAACATTGTAACTGGAATGGGCAGGAAAACATCAGTCTCCATTGCTCTAGTTCTGCTGGTGGACATGACTGGCATTAGTGGGAAAGGTGCCAGATTTAAGGCACAGGGTGGGGTGTCCAGGATATTTATTGGACTCTTGGCAAAGCACCAGAAAGGCTTCTGCAGGGGGACTACTCTGGCTCCCAGTACAAGTCCAGGGCATGGAATAGTTTGGCCCAGGCTATATAATGATCTACAGAGGAGAAAAAGGGATACTCATAACCACTGGTTGGAGGAATTTGAGACTGAGGACATCCCACAGCTGTGTTAGTATAAAATAAAGAGAGTAGTTGTAAGACTTAGAAAGATTAATATATGCAAGACTGGTATGCATAATGCTCTTCTGTTCTTTTCTGTTCTTTCCCCAGCTGTCACGGAGCAAGAGATCAATGTTCTGGCACATGTCGCTCAATTGAAGAGACTGAGGGAAGTAAGTGGTATGCATGTAGCAGAAGTGTTAGTGCAGCATTACAAGTTAAAGATAGCTTTTGTGGCATTTTATAGAGTTCTATCAAATTGAGCATGCACATCCCAACTGTAAAAGCAAGTAGTCATGCATCAGTCTTCATTACAAACCAATTGTAAGGGTCCAACATTAGACTGTAGTCAGAGGCTGTGGGTTCAAATACCACAATTTACAACTATACAATACTGTTATTTCTGCCAATATTTAGATTAAATTAAGAACTCTATACTAGTGGCACACATGCCCTACTGTAAACTGCAATCTGTATAATGGGAACACACACATATGTGTACTATATGCAAATTTCAAGGATTACTTTCAACAATGTGTAGTATAGTGTGCACCTGTTAGGAGGTATACTTAAATGTAGTACTTAAGATAAAAGAGTTGTATAATTGTATGTCACATATGATAATAATTTTCTCTTTTTTCTCTCATCCCAACTCTTAGCTTTTTTTGTTTTCTATTATGTGCCATAAAAATGTCTTCATGCCATCCATGTGTAACACATCACTAAATGCTCCACAGCACAGAGAGATAGGCCAGCCCCAGTAGATCAGCCTGCCCCTGCTCCACCGGCTCTAGCACTGATGCTCAGCATGTCTGGGAGCCAACCTGGCAGCACTGTTTCTGTTTCCCCTGCACTACCTGCACCCTCAGGTAGTCCTGCCACAGATGCTGGTGCAGTGGTACCCTCCAGGAGCAGTGGCAGAAATGGCTATTTTATCACCTGCGGTGAGTTGTCAGGGATGGTGCATAGGGTCATGCACTGCATCATTGCACACCTATGCTGGATGGAGAGGTTGCTCTTCCATATGTTTCATAGGAGTAAGACACATCAAGCACTCCAGCCACCAGTGGAGTAAGCTGACAGTGATGGGAGTCCAGAGGGTGGGACTCAGTTCTTACCATCTCCAAGCTTTATGGGTATGGGCCTGGGTTGTCCCCTCCCTCACCGCAATTATGGTGTCCCCCAAACTTTTGTGTCCATCATCATCCCTGTCTTGTCTGTCTTGTATGTTTGCAATTGCTTCCTCAGCTACCCAACTTACCTGACACAGTCATACCTATGTCCCTTCCCTAACATTCCTCTCTTACTGCAATAAAAAAATGGGCACTTGTCCCCCTGTCCCACCAAAAAAAAAATCATCCCATACATAGCACTCCATTTTGCACAAGTCTTCTTGACACACCTGATTTGGTCCAATTGGCTGTACAACATGATTGCATTGTGGTCACCCCTCTTTGTGGAGGTAACAGTCCAAATTCAGTTAATACTCTGCACATGTTTTCAGTTTGCACTGTTGAAATGGATAGCTATGGTTCTTTCCTACCTCCCTCCTGCACATGACTGTACTGCTTTCCCTTTGTTCTTCTCCCTGCTTGCTCCCCATTTCATTACTTTCCTATCTACCACATTTTAACACCTTTAATCTGGTCAAAAAATATAATCACACACAACGCATATAAGTAGCAGAAAAAGCAATGGATCTCTTCATGTTTTGGGCTCTATATTTGTGCGGAGGTGCACATCAAGCACCAACATGCAGCAACGGTTAGGGGTGGCAAAATGGTGTGGTTACCTCCAAGCAATGCCACTTAATCCCACTGCTCTATGCCAACACACAGCAACACATACTGTAAAGAATTAATTTCATTGGATTATCAATGTTTTATTTAAAAGTATTTGATACACCTGGATTCAAACTCAGTATCATCTGGGTTCAAAAAGAAATGGGTCAATGCATTTACACTTGCTGCCACAGAGTCAGTTAAGCAGCAGGTGCATTTCACAAACTCAATATTATCTTTCAGACTTTAGCAATGTGGCTCTCATTTGTGCACTACTTAGCTACACACAAACATGAATAGTATCGGAAATGTAAATCTCGCACATCCAAATACTTTCCCAACCGTTGCACAAACCAGCTGCTTGCCGTGTTATGGAAAAGTAAATATTATTACATATTACTGCTGTTTACTGTCCATTTCCTGTCTATGACATTGAATTACATGTGGAAACATAACAAACTGAAGGCCCTATCTAACAATATTCCACATAGTTACATTACAGCTATGTATGTATTGCCTCTCCCCAAGAACTGCAAGCCTGGTGTCTCAGTATCTTTTCCAACACATATGTCACCTACACTACAGAAATTAATATCAAATGACCAATGTGCATCAATCTGGTAACATGCAGACCTAGAACTACTGAACCATAACCCTAAAAAGCCTTATCTGAAAGGCTAGGGAAGGAATTCACATGGGTTTCAGCATAGCAGGACTGTTGTCAAGGCTGCAATTAACAAGTAATTCCACTTTTCAGAAGGACAAAATAAAGACACATTTCTGCATTTATTTGTAGATCATGTGGCTTTGTCACCAATCATTTGCCTGTGGTAGCTTCTCCTGTAGTATGTCATCATCATTGGTGGACTCAATGATTGCACCCAGTATGCAAGAATTGGCAAACTTGGTAATCCAAAGGCCATATTCTTTAGCCTGAATGGTCGAGAAATACAGTCCAAACAGTAAAGGGCCAAGCACAGATCCCTGGAGTACTCGAGTGGTGACAGCTCTAATGGCACTGGTTGATTCACCAACTTTCACAGTATGTGTCTGTCAGTGAACCAACTGGTTACCCATCTACTGATGTAAGGGTTAATTCCCAGCTGGGAGAGTTTCTCAATGATACCTGCATGGGGGATTGTGTCAAAACCCTTGGCCAGATCATGATCGGCAGTATGCACTGTCTTACCTTCATCCAGACCTATCTTATGGAATCAATTGGCTGTGACACCATCACAGAACACCTATGGTGTGACTCATCACATACACCTTCCTGATATGGTTGAATATACACTTCAACACATCCTCCGCATGGGCTATGTTCCCATAGAAGGGTGTACGTCAACATGAAACCATCTCAGTTGGGGGAGACAGCACCATGTATAGACACATCCTGACTCTCCTCAACTGTAAGGTAGGCCAACATGTCATCATGTACTTTTTCTAAATGGACACTAGTAATATCCCAGCTGTGTGCAACAGACCTGTGTGAATTGTTAATGCTATATCATGTCTGTTACATCTGATAGATGCCCTCAAAGAGGTCACTGAGAGCATGCATGATGACACTATCATCTTGTGGAACTTGACCAGTTTTAACACAAATCCACACTGAGGTATTCAATCAATACTGTCAGATGTGGCCATAAACAGCTATATCACCAAGTGGATAGATCAGTGTATCAGATATGTGGCATCTCACTATGCTGAAATGTGTAAAGTGACCTACATCTCAGGTCCAGTAATAAGGTCCATACATCAAGGCTGTCTGCTTGGCCCTTTCCTGTCCATTATTTAATTGATGCACATCTCAGATGACATACATGCCCAAACAGCTGCCTGAAAGACTACAGACTATGGGCAATCATTAACTCTGAATGTGATATTAGTATAAGACAGACAGTATCAACACATACCAAAGATTGTTGCCATAGCCATGACAACACCTGCAATGACAAGAAAATATGGGGGTATTTGTTAAGTCAGGAAAAGACATGCACAACCCAAGTATAATGTGGACATCACACCCTATAAACAGAGAGAATAGCTGTGTAAGAACTGACCATAATGATAGATCTCCTTCTCTTCTCTGTTGCAGTATTCTTTACATGAGGGAGTTGCCTGCCCAGGTGACCCAACGTCGGCCAATATACCAAAGTCTTTTACTACTGTAAGGTGAACCGTACATCCCATGTAGGCAGCTACTGGGTGTAGGCCATAAAGATGATGCATGTGCACACCATCCTCAAAAGTGAAGCCCAGGAGGAGCGACAGTCCAAGGAACAGAGAGTCAATACATCCAAGATTCATAACAAGTGGGGAAGGGGAATGGGACAGAATACTGCAACAGAGAAGGACCTCTATCGTTATGGAAAGTTCTTACACAAGTATTCTATGCCCTTCTATTCATCTGTTGGAGTATTCTTTACATGAGGGAGAGTACCAAAGTTCATGCAGAGAGGGAGGGGGTGTTAGCAGATGAATTTTCCAGGAAGCCATGAAGGACGGCTCTAGCAAACCAAGCCCTAGATATGGAGATGGAATCCAGTTTGTAATGTTTGGTAAATGTGTGGACAGAGAGCCAGGTAGCCACCTCTAGGCTATAATTGGTGTCTAGCCCTTTGAGAAAGGCACCAGAGGAAGCCACTGGTCTGGTGGAGTGAGCTTTGACCGAGCAGGGAGGGGGTTTCCTATGGTAGGCATAGCAGAAGATAATGGTTTTGGAATTCCAGTTAGAAATGGTTTGTTTGCACAGGTAGTCCCAGAGCCCTGGGATGGAATGAGACAAACAGCTGGTCTGAATTCCTAATAAATTTAGTTTTGTGAAAGTAAAATCAGAGTTGTCTGTACACATCAGGTGTGTGCAAATTTTCTCACTAATGTTTTGGGGAGAAGGGAAAAAGATTGGTAGGTGGTTAGCCCAGTTTAAAGACAATTCATTAACCACTTTGGGCATAAAGGCTGGGTTGGTGCAAAGGGAGACCCTGTCTTTGTGGAAGATCAAAAAGAGAGGAGAAGCCAACAGGACCTGGAGCTCAGAGACCCTTCTGACAGAAGTTAGGGCTAGAAGTAAGACAGTTTTCCATGTGCAGTGTTTTAAGGAGCTAGAAGAAGCTGGCTCAAAGGGTGCAAGGGTCAGCTTCTCCAGCACAAAGTTTAGTTCCCAGGGAAGTGGCACAGGCATCCTGGGAGGTCTAATGTGGAGGGCACCTTTGAGAGATTGTTTGGCCTCAAATCTAGAAGCTAACGAGGGGGGTGGGAGGCAGGCATGCTGAAATGGCTGACATATGTGATTTTACATATAAATAAGCTAGGCTAGAATTGAGCAACTCGCACAGGTATGAAAGAACCTGAGGGAGACCCACCATTAGTGGGTCCACGTTACAAGAAAGGCACCACATTGAAAATCTTTTCCATTTGAATAGGTAAGATTTTCTGGTAGTGGGTTTCCTGGCCTCCTGCAGGACTTGACGCAGGTCCTCTGAGGATATGTATCTAAATGCTATCAGGGCTCTATCACCCACAGAGTCAGCTGTAGAGATCCTACTGGGGGTGGATGAAGCAGCACTTGTGTTGTGTGAGGAAGTCCACTCTGTGAGGTAACTTGTGATGACTGACCTTGGCTAAGTGTAAGAGAAGGGGGACCTAATGCTGTCTTGGCCAATAGAGAGTCACCAGCAAGACTTTTGGTTCATTCTGCTGAATCTTCAGCAGGACTTTTGGAATGAGCAGAAGGGGAAGGAATGCATACAGAAACTTCCCCTTCCAGGATATTGATAGGGAGCCCACTTTCCATGCCAGGGGGTGAGGTTCTCTGGCAGAAAATCTTGGAAGTCATATGTTCAGAAGGGAGGGGAAACAAGTCTGTTTGAGGAATACCCCACTGATGGACTATGTCCAGAAACACATCATTGTGAAGCATCCATTCATGGGACTGTGTTGTGGATCTGCTCAATGTGTCTGCCACAGACTTCTGATTGGAGTGGATGTAGACCACCTGCAAAGAAATCTGAAGTAAGAGGGCTAGCTCCCAAACCTGTAAAGCTAATCTGCACAGGAGATGGGATTTGGGGCTCCCCCTGCTTATTCACAGACCAAAGAACAGTCATGTTGTCTGTGTAGATCCTCAACCAGCCTGGGTAGAGAAGGGACTGAAAAGACTGAAGAGCTAGAATCAATGCATTAATCTCTTTTACATTTATGTGGTCCTTTTTCTGAGAGGGAGGCTATTGCCCTTGTACAGTATGGTGGCCCAACACAGCCCTGTATCCGAAGCATCTGTGTACAGGTCTTGAGTTTTGGGGCAGGGGGTGGATGGGAAGTCCCAGTTTGAGGGACATTTGTTGGCTCCACCATAAAAGCTCCTTCTTTAAGCAAGATAGGAGCAGGATTTGAAATTCCAGAAGGTGGGCATGTTGTGTCCACATCAACTTCAGGAACCACTGAAACTTCCTCATATGAAGCCTTTCCAGAGGCAGCATAGGTATGGTAGAAGCCATCAGCCAAGGATCCTGAGGGATTGGCCTTGCTGAAGAGGTGCAGGAGAAGGATGTCTGAAAATGTCTGGCAGAGCTCCTGTGCCTTTTGAGGTGGAAGGGACACTATCATTCTGTCTGTTTGGAATCTACACCCCAGAAAGACATGGTCTTGGGATGGGGCGAGGGCAGATTTTGAAGGTGACTGTGAATCCTAGTTGCTGTAGGATGACAATGGCTGAGTGGAGGTTCCTCTGCAGTTCCTCTGGGGTGTTTGCCTGAAGCAGGAGATCAACCAGGTAGGGGAATATTTGAATGCCCTGGAGTCTGCAGACTGTGACTACTGGGGCTAAGCATTTTGTGAAAACTCTTGTGACTGTAGAAAGACCAAAAGGCAAAGCTGAGAACTGAAAGTACCAGGATGTCACACAGAAAAAAGAAATTTCCTAAACTTGGGATGAATGGGAATATGCAGGTAGCTGTCTTTGATGTCTATGGACACCAGAAAAGCCTATGGGAAGATCAAGGGAAACAGGGTCTGAAGGGTGAGCATTTTGAACTAGGGCACCTTTAGGAAGGTGTTGAGGAAGGAGGGATCTAGGATGGGTCTCCAGGGTCTTTCCTTTCTGGGTACAAGGAACATGCGGGAGTAGAAGCCTGTTTCTTTTTGGTGCATGGGCACTGGCTGTATGGTTCCCTGTTCTAGCAGGTCTGCCATTACTTGGGGGAAAAGGGGTACCTGTTCAGCAGGTGGTTGTGGGATACCCTGAAGGGAGGCATGGTGTGCCATCTATGAAAATATCCATGTTTTATGATGTTCAAGACCTAGGCGTCTTGTGTGATGGATTCACAGGCTGAAAGGGATATGGAGAGGTGGAGGAAAAGAGGGGGCAGTGCAAGGAAGTCCTGACCATGTAGGAATAACCTGCTTTGTCAGAAAAAAGCTGCTTGTGCTGGTGGGAAGAGGAGGAAGCTGAGAAGTGATAAGCTTTCTTGCTTCCCTTGGAGGACTTAACTTGGAAGGGCCACGTTTGCCTGCATATGAATACTTGTTTGGAAGGGTAGTTCCTGTGAAACTTGGGGACTGGTGAGACCAAGATTGGTTTAAGTTCTTTTAGCCCTTTGCTTTTTTCCTGCAGTGATTTGAAGAGATTAGCTAAAGCCTTACCAAATAATGCAGAATTGTCAAGGGGAGCATCCATGAGCTTCACCTTGATGTCCTCAGGGAGAGGTTGAAGCCTCAACCATGCAAACCTTCTCAACACTGAGGCAGAGTCAGAGGCAGCAGCCCTGGAGGTAGCCTCAGCAGCATCATAGATGCATTTTATTGAGTGACGGGCCACCTGGGAGGATGCAGCAATTAGGAAAGAGGCCAAGGCCTTGTTTTCTGAATCAGGCATGTCAGAAACAATTTTAGATAGTTGTGACATAAGTTCCAGGGAATACTTGGTCATTCAACTTTGGTAGTTCAAATCTCTAAAGGCTAGGGTAACCAAAATGTAGATTTTTTCCCCAGTGTCTCTACATGCCTACTGTCTTTGTCAGAAGATAGGAAAGAAGTGGAAGGAAGAGACCTCAAGGCTTTGTCTAAAACCAAAGAGATAACTGAGGATTCACCAATAGGGGGCTTAAAAAGGATGTTGCTGTACTGAGGGACTTTGTAGCACCTGTCTGGCAACTTAGGGGCCACAGGTTGAGAGGAAAGATGTATGGACTTTGAAAACAAAGCATCCATAAAGACAGGAATAACCAGAGGGATAGTTGAAGGACTGGGGGGTTCCACCTGGGGAAGTCGTAGTACCTCTTCTGAACATATGACATCTGAGTGCTATCCTACATGAAGTGGTCCCACTTTTAAAAGAGTTTCTCCAAAAGAGATTTCCTCCATGGGCGAGTCCATCCCATTAGAGTCTTCTTCATGGGAAGCAAAGTCTAACGGTGAAGCAATTTGAGAGGAGTAGGCTATTGAGTCACTGTCATCATCTGATGAAAGTTCCTCCTCTGAAGTAGGCTGGTGTCTGACACTTTTTTGGGCAAGGTAGGCCAGGAGATGGGAGCAGCAGGGCTACCCAGCAGTAGCCTCAAGGACATGAAGGCCATGAATAATCCTTGAGCAAAATGTTTGGGTCTGGAGGAAGGAATGTATGGTTAGCTTTTTGTTTTTTTCTTAGTAGGCATGTCCATCTGATGTAGAGTTGGGGGTTTGGACATTGGCCTGCATTCATGTATGTCTGAATCAACTTCTTCCCTCACCTAGACTTGCATGATTCCCTTAGGGCCTTCTGACAAAATAAGTTTTGGTTCCCCCTGGACATCTGTAACAGATGTCTGTGAGGCCTCTCTGAACGTGCTGGCACCTGGATCTAAGGTGTTCTGCAAAACAGGCTTGGCTGAGGATCCAGATCTGAAGCAGAAGGCCTCTCTGGGCTATCATGTGCCTCAGAAGAGAAGTCCACTGGGAGAGGTGCAGCTGAAGCCTCAGGCCTAGGTCTTTTGGCCTTCTGCTTCATGGTAGGCTCGGCTGTCGGGCCGGAGGAATCCTCCATCATACTTTTGGCAAGAATTTTCAAGCACTGGTTTTCTAAATATATTGCATGGGAGGAAAGTCTGCTCTGAGGAGTCTTGGGAACAGATAACTGTCAGATAGAACAGTTCTTATGGTCGTGGTGTGGCCCAAGACAAAAAAAAAAAAAAGACACAGAGTCATTATCTTTGTGTATCTGCCTTCCACAGTCACATTTCCCCTTTCTTGGATGACATTAACTCAAGGGAAAAAGGGTGCAGCAGCAAAAGACACAAAAGGTTCACCAGTGGGGCACTTCTCTTCAGAAGAATCACTCAATTCCAGCAACAGAGTGACATCCAGGACTGGAGATCCGACTGGCAGCAAAGAAGTTCAGAGTACGGTGTACGCATACGTCACCTTTATGACCAACATCCGATAGCTGCCTAAGTGGGACATACCGCACACCTTACAGTAGTAAAAGACTTTGGAATACTGGCAATGTCGGGTCACCTGGGCAGGCAACTCCCTCATGTAAAGAATACTGCAACAGATGAATACAATGACATTAACAGATATGTGACCTGTGTCTTGGGGTAGATGGTAAGTGGAGTGTCCACCAGCATGTGGTCACAGTGCTTACTCCTTTGTATGTAACCCAAGAACTGAGTATGTAAAGGACATCCATATCAAAAGCTGTAATACCTCCATAGTTCACAGCCTTCATAACACCAACAACCAAGTACAATGTATCCTTCTTCATGTACCTCCCTACACATCTCCTACTGATGTGTAACTGAAGTGTACCACACCTTTGTCACAGTGAGCTGTCAAACAGCTTATTGGCCATACCTAGGTATTCTTTTTATGGCAACATGACTGTCTGATGATGTGGAACACCAATCAAGTTGTTACACAAATGCCATGCACACCGGTCAACTAGCCTAGCAGTGGCCATCCTAAAACCTCCAGCAGATGTCACAGTGCCAGGACAGTGTGCATGATTACCCTCATAGGGTATGGATGTATCATAATTGTTGTTCAAGTGTCTTTGTATGAGATCCGGATACATGCTCGACTAGCATATGTCCAAATCACGAAACCAAAAAACCACACAAACTGGTAAAAACAAAAACGCCAAGGGTTAACGCCTCCAGCAAATGTACGATACAGATGCAATAAACCCACTGTCCAAATTCAGTGATAGATAGAAATGAAGCAACAATGGTTCAGAAATTTAACGTTAGAACTTTTATTGTAAACAAGCACTTTCGGAGAGATTAGTATCCCTCCTTCCTCAGACGAAAATAAAACACTCGTTTGTTACAGCTTCCCCATTAAATAGGGTAACAATAATTCCATTAGCAAATAACCAATTTGATTTAATTTAATTAAATAACATACTAATCTTCTAAATTACATAAAAATGTTGTATTTAAAAAGTCAGCTTGTTCTAATACCCGATCTTCAGTCGTTTAAAAACATAACTTTGAAACTTTAAGTATACAATGCCTACAACCCTCTCATATGCCTGTTATCAATACATATGTTTAAACTAACCAGTAACTATTAAAAAATATGACTATAAAAGACTCATTAAAGTAAAAAACTGTGTATATTGGTTATATATTTCCAAATCAGTTGTTATTATACTAACAAAACCGGACTAAAAGCGCCATTGCCGTTTTTCAAAGGCAGTACATTTATCTATAATTTAAGCTGCCCAATGCTAAATGCTGCTAGAAAATTTAATAAATAACTAAATATATTTTTTATTATTTAACTTTGGTATATTTAATTACCTATAAATTATATTTATATTTAAACAATGAACTCAAAATAAAATCAAAATAAAATTAACTATTTGTTGTTAACTGTCACTAAGGTTCAAGTACAAAGGTCCCTAAAAACAACTTAATAATAATTTTTATTAAATTTATAATAATATTATAAATCAAAATAATGTCAAAAATAATTCTAATAATCACGGTAACATTAAACAATAATTCCATGAACAATGCCCTAAATATAACTAAAGTGTGAGTACAACCAAATATAAAACTAGGTTACGTTATGTTACATTACATTGTTGTCCCCTAAACCAAAAAACACTATGAGGATAATTATGTACATTATACGCCACCTTAGGTCTACAAGGTGATAAGTTATCTCTTTAGAGTTAAAAGTTTTAATATACAGGTGAGGGAAATAGCTTCATTTAGGCCTGGGTGTGTATGTGCGGCCGTCCTCAGTTGGGGTTGTCCTTTGTCCCTGATACTCATATGGACTTGGTTAAAACAATTGTAGATCTGAAACTGTATGTTCGTAAATTAAATTTGTTGGCTGTATTAGGCAAGAATTCCTCACTTATTAAACCTTTTAGAATAGCTAGTTTGTTTAATCCACCGCTAGTAAGCAACCTTAAAATTTTTGAAAAATCTTGCGAACTGGATTTAAGATTTTTGGCTGTTAACAAAACTAATAATAAAAATAAACACAGCCTAAACATAACAACTGAACAACGTGATTTTATAAAATTACTACAGGATTGCAATATTCGGGTCATGAAACCCGATAAGGGTAGTGGGCTCATCTTTATGAACCAAGTGGATTACATAAACAAACTGACTACCCATTTGGAAAATGGCCCGTATGAAGTAACAAGTATTAACGAAGTAAACATAGCATACAATAGGGTCAGGACTACAGTAGAAGACTTGTTTTTGGAGGATTTCATAGATACCGACATCCATTCTTATTTGAACATAGTAGCACCAAGAATGCCTTCTTTTTTTGGAGCCCCCAAAATTCATAAATCCATCTATGACCCCCCCTTCAGACCCATAGTTGACGGTAGGGGATCCATTCTGGTTGCTTGCGCCAAATATGTAGACAGTGTCTTAAAACCATACATAGAAAAATAAATTCAGATATGTAAGGACTCGTGGGGCTTCCTAGAGAACATCAATAGGATACCCTTTGATCCTAACCTAATTTTTGTGACTGTGGACGTGAAAGATCTATACACCGTCATTCCACAACAGCTGGGTTTGGATTGGGTTAGAGAGTTCCTTGAGTCAAGAAAAGTCGAACAGAACACTATCTACACGATTGAGACCTTATTGGAATTAGTGTTAAAATACAACTTTTTCACTTTTAACAATTTGACTTACAGGCAATCTTCCGGTGTAGCTATGGGTTCACCTTGTGGGGGTTCTTTTGCCAATTGTGTAATGGCACAATGGGAAAACACTCTACTGTTTAGCAACTTTTTATTTAAGGAACATGTCGCTTGGTACACTAGGTACCAGGACGACATGTTCCTTTTATGGAAGGGGCCTCCGGAGATGGTGGTTCCATTCATAGATGATATCAAAACTATGACTAATTTCTTAGATTTCACATATGAGGTAAATGATACTGAAATTAGTTTCTTAGATATAAAGCTAAATAAGGACATTGGCACCTCTAGATTCATCAGTAACATCTATAGAAAGCCCACCTACTCCAATGGTTTTCTTCACTTTGGTAGTTGCCACCCTCTCCATCAAAAAAGAGCGGTAGTTAAAGGGCAGATGGTGAGGGCGGCACGCATGATTACCAGGGATGAGGACTTCCATGATGAGTGTAGTAATTTGACTAGCATGTTTTTAAATAGGGGATACCCGGATTCACTCATATTGGAGATCACGTCCGAGGTGATGCTCAAAAGAGAATCTGGACACTTCAAGCCTATTTTAAATAGACACGACCTGACTGTGACAGTCAACCAAGACATGGTGGGGATGAATGACAGAAGAACTAATGAATCTGATATGGGAGTTAGGTTCTTGTGTACATTTTCTATAGATCATCACTTTATAAGGAAAATTTTACAGAAAAACTGGGCAAACATAATAGAAGATACAAACTTGCACCAATTGCTAGGTACAACACCTAACATTACTTTTAGAAGAGGTTTTAACCTAAAAGCACTGTTGGAAATGAATAAATCTACCACCTTTAAAAGGTTGAAAGGTATGACTAAGTGTGGGTTTTGCAATCAATGCAAACACATACAGGGAGGGAGTCACGTGATAATAAACAATGTAAAATACAGGCTAATTGGAAATTTTAGCTGTTCTTCTAAAGCAGTTGTTTATGTGGCAAGCTGTAGACAATGCCCGGCTTTCTATATAGGAAAGACTGAGAGGGCACTGCATAAAAGAATATATGAACACTTGTACGCAATTTCTAAAAACGATATTAATAACGCACTAGCTTGCCACATTATGCAACATAAGGACCACATTTTTAATTTTGCTGTTTTGAAGCAAATTAAGGTACAAGCGAATTCAGGCCCATGGCAGATCCTATTAGAAAAAGAAGAACTGCTATGGCAACTGAGGACGGCCGCACACACACACCCAGGCCTAAATGAAGCTATTTCCCTCACCTGTATATTAAAACTTTTAACTCTAAAGAGATAACTTATCACCTTGTAGACCTAAGGTGGCGTATAATGTACATAATTATCCTCATAGTGGTTTTTGGTTTAGGGGACAACAATGTAATGTAACACAATGTAACCTAGTTTTACATTTGGTTGTACTTACACTTCAGTTATATTTAGGGCATTGTTCATGGAATTATTGTTTAATGTTACCGTGATTTTTAGAATTATTTCTGACACTATTTTGATTATTAATATTATTATAAATTTAATAAAAATTATTATTAAGTTGTTTTTAGGGACCTTTGTACTTGAACCTTAGTGACAGTTAACAATAAATAGTTAATTTTATTTTGATTTTATTTTGAGTTTATTGTTTAAATATAAACATAATTTATAGGTAATTAAATATACCAAAGTTAAATAATAAAAAATATATTTAGTTATTTATTAAATTTTCTAGCAGCACTTAGCATTGGGCAGCTTAAATTATAGATAAATGTACTGCCTTTGAAAAACGGCAATGGCGCTTTTAGTCCGGTTTTGTTAGTATAATAACAACTGATTTGGAAATATAGAACCAATATACACAGTTTTTTACTTTAATGAGTCTTTTATAGTCATATTTTTCAATAGTTACTGGTTAGTTTAAACATATGTATTGATAACAGGCATATGAGAGGGTTGTAGGCATTGTATACTTAAAGTTTTAAAGTTATGTTTTTAAACGACTGAAGATCGGGTACTAGAACAAGCTGACTTTTTAAATACAACATTTTTAAGTAATTTAGAAGATTAGTATGTTATTTAATTAAATTAAATCAAATTGGTTATTTGCTAATGGAATTATTGTTACCCTATTTAATGGGGAAGCTGTAATAAACGAGTGTTTTATTTTCATCTGAGGAAGGAGGGATACTAATCTCTCCGAAAGTGCTTGTTTACAATAAAAGTTCTAACGTTAAATTTCTGAACCATTGTTGCTTCATTTCTATCTATCACTGAATTTGGACAGTGGGTGTATTGCATCTGTATCGTACATATGCCCAAATCACAAAACATCGAACACTCATACACAAAAGTGCTTAACATCGACAAGCACTTCCATGTATGTGTGACTGTTTCGTAGATCGGACTACAGTGCAGATATGGGAAAATTCCCTTTTCCCCAATGTAGTGCGATCTCTGAGTGAGAATAATAAAGTAGGGGGTGTGGGGGGCACAGCCCCCACGTGGGGGGTTGGCCCCCTGCAGGAACGTAGATTTTTTTTTTAACTACACATACATTGAAGCGCTTTTCGATGTTAAGCTCTTTCATGTATGTGTGTTCGATGTTTTGTGATTCAGACATATGCTAGTCGAGCATGTGTCCTAGACCCGTTTGAACAGATTCCTCTCATCATATCACTCTAAATCACATATGTTATGGCAGAGGAATGGGATTACTGGTGGTATTATTCTGATATTGTCCATGACTGTGGTTGGTTCTTTTAATGTTGTCCATGAGACTTTACCTGCGTCCCATTTGCTGGAGATCTCTACTGAGATTACATTCATATTCAGCAGACAAATCAGTTTGCACAGCTTCAAAATATGCACCCTAACCCCATTGTATGTCAGATTCCTGATAGATGTCCTCTGCATTTTTCATGTAAGGATGCTTATCTCACACAGACATCCTCCCCATTGTAATGTCACCTTGTGTGACGGTACATATACATTTTCACTGTACAGTCCCTACTGTACCATATAGATATGCGATTGGTGTTGCTTCTACAACCATCTTCCACTGACATGCCCTCATCTACTGTACATTAGGTTGTTTCACCTGTTCTCTTTCCCTGTGTCCATTTCTACAATTTATCTGTGTGTTCCTATTCAATGCACACACTTCCCCTGAGTTTTTATTTTACATGGAAGTCCATATACCATTACAGAGCAGTATGTACAGAACGCCAGGAATAGGACATCACAATACACTACACTGTAGATGCACTGTCCTGTACTGGGTTTGGACCATGTACTTAGCAGTCATATCTCTCCCCTATCCAGATGTTCACAGAATGTCCAGATGTGTTCTTTAGAAAATTTGTGGCTTATTGCCATATCACTGGACTGATCTCAGGCCTGATGTGACAATATTACATACATTTAAGTTTCATACTTCAAATCCTTCAGAACATGTATCTTAACACAAACCGCTGGTTATTTGAGTACATTTTTATAGGGCAAAAATGTCAAATATGTTTCCATTTTTGGGTCACACTGTTGCTCTCCATGTACCACCGTGCACACATGTAAACTCCATGTAGGCTTAGAATGAAGCCTACATGCAGTTTATTGAATCCCAGGGCATGTCTCAGTGACTGCACAGATGTCAGCATTCTCTAAAGTGAAGAGAGCTTCTAGGGAGTAGAGTCTTTTGTTTAGAATCCTAGCATTGAACAGTAACACATTTAGATTTTCTTTGGTTTGATTTGCTATGTGGGAAGTACTCTCAGTTTGGCATTGCCAAAAAAAAGGTAGTATGGGGGAGGATAATGTTTTAGTTAATATTTGAAAGTCTAGAGGTGAGAGGTGCAGACCATCCCTGGTAAAGTAGCATGGTCTGTTGACCATCTCCTTCCATGCTAACAAATATTGCACCCCCTTAGAAGGACACCTGAAACAAAGCCAATTATTAAAGTCAGTGATCTTTTGTTCGTATTGTGGCATCATCCCTGGAGAAAGTAAAATGCTTCTCAATGCTAGGCTCATACAAGCCTGGGACACATATTCCGACAATTCCATGATGTCTCTCTTCATATATTCTAGGGAGAGATGCCTCAGGTCATTTATGCCCACATGGACTATGACTGAGTCACACTGGTACTTGTGGTCCAATGACCTGTGTGTGTACATAATGTGGCAGATCCTGGACCCTGTTAAGCAACAGACTGTGACTTTCTCCTTACTCAGCCTGGTAAGAGGGACATCAGTGTTTCTCACAATGGAGTCTTGAATGACCAGAATGTGTGACTGTGTGGTGGCTTGCCTAATGGGCCTAGACGCACAGGCTCCATGAGATGTGTTTGTATGTGTTGATGTTGGTGTTCTTTTGAAAGACTGTATTCGGGGCTGCTGAGGGTAGTTGTTATGTAAACTTCATATAGGAGGTCTTGGGAGAAAGTAGTGGGCACCTTGTAGTCTAGTTTTATGGAACAGAACACCATCTGGGTTGGGGGATTGATTAAAACTTAATTTCTGTGCAACTCACAAGAGAGACAGCTGTGGTCTCTTTCCTAGTTTAAATATGCAATTAAAGGTAGAATACAATTAAAACAGTGTAAAGAAATCACAATATACAAAACAGAAGGCAATGAAACAATACGAAATGCAAGAAATCAAAAACAAGCTAACCTTTCCCACACAGTAAGCTGTGGCAGAGTCTGGGTGAGCTTTTCTAGTAAAGCCTTCATAAGTGTAATTCTTAATGCTGGGAACTCTTTTTATTAGCCATTATATCAGATTATAAACTACTTCATTAGCATAGATTACATGAAGCACAAGTCTCATAACATATCAGAAATATAATAAAAATGCATAAAGAATGTTATATTTAGACACTGGATGTAGCTTAAGCTGGTGGTTTCCATATTTCCACTCTAATTCATCAAATATTTGTGCACTATTTAATTGCAAGATAGCATCACGTCACTACAGCTGTCAACAGATCAGGAACAAATCCAGAAATAATCACATTTTATAACTATACATAACACTTTTAAAACGTTAGTAATATTAACTTGAGACATTGACAGCATGAGAGAATGTGAATTATTACACATTTTCTGAACTAAAAGAAGTCAATAATTCTAATTATTGTCTTTATTTACCAAGTATAATTCACCAAGTTTTCTCCAAAAGTCACCAGTTTTAGTAGAGATAAAAAGGGAAAGAGCTAAAATTTGAGTCAAAATCAAGGATGTCTGTGAAAATCAGATACAGTTGAGAGGTATGTCGCAGGTTTTGTGTTCTTTTATTTCCTTGTAGTTCCTTAATTATTTGTTGCCTACGTAGGCATGTGTGAAATTCGCCGATTTGTTTTTATCGCAGTGAGGCAACGACATACATTACCCATGCAGTTAAGACATGTGACCTTGTCAACAATGTGCACTTCCTCCAACTTTAATTCCTGTTGTTACATAAATGAAAAACATTATCCTGCAAACTGTTATAATAACTTACATATAAAACTTTGTCTTGAAGTTTCAAGTTTTCTACACCTCGGGATAAGTCCTGTAGTAGTGGTCCTTCAGCACACTTACTCTTGCAGTGTCTTCTATGTCTTCTTTAATGCCTGAATGGTATCACTGATTTTGGTAACTCATGTTGTGCTTTGTCCTGTAAATGCATTTATCACTGTCATTGTGTGTTCCAGCTTCTGATATAAAATGTCTCAAAACTAGTAACAAATCGGTCGATCTACATATTGCTTAGTGGTAGCCTGAGGTATGGGGTTGGATGAGATGTGTTATTTGCAAATGTGTTTACTTAGTGTGCTAATGGATACACTTTAATCAACCAACAATTTTGCAGAGTTCTTTAACCTTACTTTTGCATCTTTTTTATTCTTTTTTGCTCCCCTTTGGACCTTACCTGATGGCTACATTACCAGCACGTCATCAGCCCATTCATTTCAGGGGGGTGGAAGCCAAGCATTTCTGAGCTAGGCAAGAGTCCTACAGCCTATTTGATCCTGATCAGGAATCCAAATTGACACTCCATTTCCCACTAACAATCAGGAGTGAGTGCTTCAGCTTGTTGGTCCTGGGGTGAAGCCTGTCCTCTCCCCTTGGGAGCACCCCTTTCTCCCTTCAGCAGCTCCTCTGAGCTTTCCCATCACTGTCTCCCATGGGAAGTGTGTTCTTCCACTCTCCAAGTTCCTCTCACTTACCTCATGTGAATGCACTGTGACAGGGCCCAAGGACCTTTTTGCAAGCAATACCTCTGGCATTTGAGCAGCTTAGCTCGACACCTAGACTGGGGCCCCATTAAGTTATAATCTTTTGAACTGGACAAATAAGATACTAAGGTAATCCAATACAGTGCCATTGTGACAACAGCAGAATGCCTGCTTCTATTTATGGGATTACGGTTAGGGAGCCTTCCTGCTACACCATGAAGCTACTTTTGGAGAGCTTATTTTTACTCTACCACATTAATTTTGCATATAGATTCTCCTTTGTCTTTTTTTTTTTTTTAATGACCATGTTTAGTAAATTAGTAGTTTTGGCATATCTGCTTCCTTACATTTTGCCTGGATCTCTGCCATTGTTAATGTCCTTGCAAAGGGAAGTACACTTTCTATGTCATGTTATGCTCTCATCCTTTTTTCTAATAAGCTATGCACTTTTGGAATCTGTGCTTCAGTTTCTTGGTTATCAACACTAGTGTTTAATGCGCTATTCTTTAATTTTTTCTACAATGCATTTATATTTACGGTCAAATAAAGTTTTTCTTTCATTCAGAATATTTTAAAATTTTTGTAATGTGTCCAAGTAAATCTCTGTTGTGAGTGACCTGTTCTCACAACTCATCCACCTGCCATATTGGCAACAACACACTAAAGCCTTCATCATCATCAGCCCCCTTTTTCCCATTTTATGAGTTCAGGGCATCATGTTAACTGTTGTCATCGCTCTCAATTCAGTGCCACACCCCTGCCTTCTTCAACACTCATGCCTGACTGTCACAGATCTTTCGCACAATCCATCCACCTTTTTGCTGGATGTCCTCGTTTCCTCTTACCTTCTTCCTGTCTGTCCCAAATCTTCTTCACCAGATTGTCTTCTGTTTTACTGTACATGTGTACAAACCACCATAATCTCTTCGCTTTAATCTTTTCTGCAATTGGAGCTACTTTGGCTTTTGCTCTTATATCCTCATTTCTTCGTCTATCCCATAGTGTGCATCCTACAACCCTTCTCAGGCACTTCATTTCCATCATCTCTAGCTTCTTTACCTGCTCTGCCTTTACTGTCCAGGTTTCTGTACCATACAATAGTACTGGTCAGACCACTGTCTTGTACACCTTACTTTTCAGCTTCTTTGGCATTTAGACTACACCTGACACTCTATGCCAGTTGGCTGTAGCCCCACTGATTCTAGCTCTGACCTTTTTATTCAGACTTCCCTTCGCCTCAACCACCCCTCCCAGATACCTGAAGCTATTTATCTGTTCCATTATCTTCCCTTCTATCTCAATTCTCAGCTTCTTCCGATTTCCCCAATTTGCTGCCATTACTACTGTCTTATCTGTGCTAAGTTTCACCCCATGTACTTTCAGTTTTGTATTCCATTCCCCTATCCTTTGCTGAAGTTCTTGCCGAGAGTTTGCCTGTAATGCTACATCATCTGCATACAGTAACTTTGTTGATCTGTCCCCTCAAACCTATTTGTTAATGTAGTCCAGCACATGTATGAACAGCAGTGGTCTCAGAGGTGAACCCTGGTGTACACCCACTTCAACTGGGAAGCCCTCTGTGAGGCCAAACACTGTTTGTACTTGAGTCATTGGGTCCTTGTACATAGCCTTCACTAATTCTACTAATGTTTCTGGGACTTCAAACCACCACAGTACTGCCCAGATCAGTATTATTGGGACCTTGTCACATGCTTTCTCCTTTCTCCAAGTCTAGGAATGCTCAGTTGGACTCTTTCCTCGTCTCTAGCTTCTTCTTAACTGTCTCACTGCAAACATCGGGTCAGTTGTACTGCATCCTGATCTGAATCCGAATCCAAGTCTTTCCTCTGCTGTAATACCACTGCATATCAGAGGAATTACTATCACTGTCCACATCAAAAGTTGGTGGCCAGTACCTGGAAAACCATTTTGCACTGATTTGTGTACTGTAATTTTTGTAAGTGCAAAAAGGAAGCAGATGTTCATGGGGTCACTACAGGTGTTGAATAAGACTTGACGAAATAGGATGGCCGGATCTGTAGATTGATGTACTTTGTTACATTTCAATATTTGTACCAATACTTCTAAATACCATTCAGTTTTTTATAACTTCATTGTTTCCAAAAGCAAGCATTAACTTTTTTGAATGCTTCACCACCACTTTTAAACTGATGTATGCAGATACTTAGTAGGCTACTGATTTGCAAGAATCTTAAGATGCCTAGCTTTACATTCTCATTGTAGTTTTTATCTCTTATACTTTCAGTACAAATAACCCAGGGCGGGCAGAGCAAGGATATTTTTGGACATTTACTTGTTGCTATCCATTAGGGACATGGATGGTAAACTGGGACCAGAGTTGTTGTTTCCCACCCATTCATCCAAATTATGTTTGAAGTGAGTAATATAAGTACTTCACTTTATGTGGAGTGGAGGTCTTCCATAGAAGAGGTATTCTCTGTGATACATAACTATCCCTCCAACATGCTATACTTGTATTATGAAAGAGACTGAGATCCCCTGAGCGGGTGTTCACACTACCACTGGACTTGTGAATGCATAAGTCTGACAGGATAGGGCCTGATTAGGCTCTATATACAAGTCAGAGGTCACACCTCTTAGTTCCCTGGATTACTGTGAGAAAATGGACAAGGCCTTGAGAGAGTCTACATAGTTTTTGTGATTTAGGACATATATATATATATATATATATAGATATATATATATAGATATATATGTATATGGGTCTACTTCACAAGCACAAAAACCCATAATACTGAAGACGAGAAGGCTGAGACAAAAACTCCAAAATGTCATTTCAATGAACGACCACATAGCCCAACAACTTAGCAACAGTAAGTAACCAGTTGGCCAACAAGAGGAATTTAACCTTTTCCACATGGAGTTGGCATATTTAGTTAGGAGAAGTGTGTGGGGCATAGTCTCCCAGCTGGGTGGGTTGGAGATGGTCCGGCAGATATAAAGCTGTGCAATGAAAAGCACAATAGTGGATACACAGTGATTAAAGGAGAGTTTGTTATCAGCATAGGTTCCCAAATCTCTGACTATTGGATAAACTTATTTATCTAGTTAATATAGTTAGGTTCCATACTTTAGTACATTTTACCACAGGTGTTCTGAAATGCTTTCACCTGCCTCCAGATTCAAACTTCACTCGACTCAATCAACTGGACTTCACTGATGTTATAATTTGTGAAATCAGTCAATACATTTCCTCTGATTTCTTTCCTCCAGTTGACATCAACATTAGGAATGCTATCACACCAACACTCTTTCTCCAACTCGAGTCTGTCTTCATGGAAAAAAAAAACTGAGTTTGACCACAATGCAGTCTTTTCAACTAAAACTAAATGGTGGTAAGGGTTCTTTGCAATGGATACATTAAAAGAAATCAAATGGCTTGCCAAAATGAACTGAATGACAGCAACAAAAGTAAGCATCAGCTATTTAATGTCAGTAGTTTAGCATCATTACCAAATACTACAAAACAAAAAGAATCAGAAATTAGCAGGAAAATCACACAATGCGTCACCACTTCAGGATTAAGCATAACTATCATCACCATAACGATCACTTTTAATTTTTTTTTTTGCACTTAGTGCAGAAGCAAGTTTAAAAAAAAAAGAAAAAAGTTTCATAAGTCTCATTCCCCATCTGTCCATCTGGGCCTTTTTGTTATTCTGGGAGGCAGGAATTCACTGGCCTTTGAAAAATAATCAAACGCTGTCCCATCATCCCACCATCACCAACACTTACTAGCTTCTCCAGTGTAAGGACTGTATACCAAACTCTGGGCATCCAGATTGTAGTCAAGGCTTCATCACTCCATGACAAATAAAGACAATTAACTTTTTTACAGTTAAAGAACTTTCTTTTCTAATCCCATTCTATATTTACTAGGAGTTAAGTCCATTAAGTGGAGTTTTAAGATGGGAATTGTTATTTGTACAATAACCTCACTGCTATGGAGATTTGTCAGCTTTCCAGACCCCCAGCTTGCAGCCTATTAGTCAATTGTTTTATGGCTCTAGATACAGTACAAGCACTATAATGTGTTACAGAAAGTCAGATTATCTTTTAAGCCATATCAAAGTCCATCAGGATGGACACAGTCTAATGAAGGGCTGTTCTGTCCATTACCACAACACATCTTAATTTACTTAATATTAATTGCTTTTACTTATTTTTATTTTGGAAAATATTAGGGTCCAACCTAACACTCTCATACTGGACGTCTTCAACTACCCCTCCATTAACCGGGAAAACTACTCATATACCAATACACTTGCCCAATGTTTCCTGGAATTCATTAATTCCAATGCCCTGGACAAGCTCATTCTTACCCCCACTAGAGGTAGCAACATCCTTGACCTGGTCATTACTAACATGGGTGACCATTGCTCTGTACTAATAGTCACCTCCTCCCTGGTTTGATCCGACCACAAACTAATTACCTTGGAAATCCACACACCCCCCTCGCAAAGGTAACCACCATGAAAAACTTCTCCAAAGCTAACTTTGGGCTCCTAAAAGCAGAGGTGGCTAACTTCACGGCACCTGTGCAACTGGAGAACAGCTGCATGACCGCAGAATCATACACTAGTGCCCTGTACAAACATGTACACAAATGCATGGATCTCACCATACCCAACAGATCCAAGATGCTCACCTTAAAAAAAAGGAAGCCAATCTGGTGGACTCCTGCCATAAACAAACTCTACAACAGAAGGGGGAAACTGATGAGAAATAAGGTAAAGTTCCAAGACTGGAAAAACTCCCTTATCAGCTTCAACAAAAAGTTGAGATCCCTCATCAAATCCTCTAAAGCTAGCTATGAAAATAGAATTGCAGCAGATAGTAAAGACAACCACAAGGCCTTCTATAGTTATGTACGTCAATACCCAGATTTGCTCGCAGCTGTTGCACAATGGTATCTCCTATACCAAGCCAACAGATATTGCCAATATACTGGCCAACAGATTCAGTGCCAACTTTACCCCTCTCTCCCCCCCCCCACCAAAGGACCAATCACAATACCAGTAGATTGCCAGGCACCCAGTATTACTGCTGCACTGTCCAAGTCCAAGAATACAGCTTCTATGGGACCTGACCATATCCCTGGCTGTGTTCTACATGAACTACAGAGTGAACTGTCATCTCACCTGTTTGCCCTGTACAATCACAGCCTCACCTCAGGCTTTGTCCCTACTGAATGGTGCACTGCTAGAGTCATCCCTCTCCACAAAGGAGGAGTGACTACAGACCCTGGGGAACTATCGCTCCATTACCCTGACAAGTCTGATATGCAAAGCTATGGAATGCATCATCATGGACCTAATAAACAAAGATATAGGGAAACTCCAAACCCTGGATCCCACACAGTTTGGTTTTGTGAAGGGTAGATCATGCCTGCTCAACCTGGTCGACTTCTTTGAGTAAGTCACCAGAGCTGTGGATGAAGGCAAGGTGGTTCATACATCCTTCCTTGATCTGGCCTAGGCCTTTGATACCATTTCACACTCAGGAATCAAAGAAAAACTCACTAAGCTAGGCATCATCCCCTATATCATTAGGTGGGTTACAAAATGGCTCACAAATAGAACCTACAGTGTGAAAGTAGATGGCTCCAAGTCAGACTGTCGACCAGTCATGAGTGGCATCCCACAGGGCTCAGTCTTGGGTCCTCTCCTGTTTGGTATCTACTTCTCTGAAGTTCAGGCCAACACGAAGGGACTGTGGCTGACAAAGTTCACATACAATTGCAAGTTGGGAGTCATAATTAACTCCCCAAGTGATGTTGACATCCTACAGAAAGGCCTCACTCAGACCAATGACTGGTGTCAGAACCATGGCCTTAAGCTCAATGCAAAAAATGTCATTATCCCCTTTGGAAAAAAAACAGTTCCTATGAATTATCGCATCGATGGTAGTCCACTGAACACAGACTGTATCATAAGAGATCTGGGAAGACAGGCTGACAGCAACCTCTCTTCTGACCACCACATTGCCACTGTGGTCAGAAAGTCCTTCTATGTGGCGTATCTCATTACTAAGGGTTTTGCATCCAGGAAGAAAGAGGTCATTGTCTCCCTCTACTCTTCCCCCATTAGGCCAATCATTGAGTACAATGCCCCATTTGGCATGTACCTCATTAGACACATACAACAACTGGAGAGGCTGCAAAAATGCTTCACAAAGAGGATTGTAGGCCTTAAACACTGGTCCTATATGGGCAGACTCAAAAAACTCCAACTGTTCTCTCTCATATCGCCTACTTAGAGGCAATATCTGCTTGACTTACAAAGCCATGTCTGACTCAGCTCTGTTAGAAATGCTACATCTAAAGAAATCCCAATCCCTCCACACTACACACTCAAGAGACCTCAACCTCATTACCACAATCAACGGAGCAAGCTGGAGGGACAGGTTCATAACCCAGAGACTGCCGATGCTATGAAATAGACTTTCCATACATGTCAAGCGGAGCGCCTCACTGGCCTCTTCAAGAGAAATCTTGATGAGTGGATGGGAAATAGAAAATTCACCCCGGGGATCACTCCAGTGGCTCCACTTGACAGAGGCACTGGGAACTAAGGTCAGGTGGCACGATGCCAGGGTAATCCTATGGACTAGGCTTGTAAAGGCTCTAGAGCCATTAGCCTAGTACACACCTATGAACCAGGTTAGTCCCAATAGACCACAGTCCCCTATTCACAGGAGACCCAAGGTGGTATTCATACTGTCTGGGGAAATATGGCCAGGGAACTTTTTTTTTTTTCACTCTGGATGTACTTTACTTTTATCAGAATAGTGGAAAATTGTGAGCAGTATATTGCATATATTTTTATTACTTTGGATGTAATTCATGGCACTGCATGTTCTGCTAGAAAACATCATAGCAGCTCAAACCTGTGAAACTAATTTCCTTACTGACTCTCCTGATCTGGGAGTAGGACAACAGTACAGGAAATCAACTGCCTAAGAAAGCAAATTTACACTGAATGAATATGGCCTTGCAAGAAGAAAATTTCCTTTCTAAAATGTTCAGTAACTCTGGAGTTGAACACAATAAGAAGGTAGTAGAAAGAGAACTATTAAAAGTGTAGCACCTTGCCCCATGTAAAACCATGACCATAAAGAATGCCAAAAAAATAGTGTTTTGAACTGTTTATCTTCGAAAACAGCATTTGCACCAATGCTTCTATGCATGGTGTCCTTGAACATCATAGGTCAAACACCCCTTCTACACCAAGTATTGTTATCTGATCAATGCATAATGTGTTGTGATCAAACACTGGCTTTTCAGAGCAGAAACCTGAAAGGTAAAATGTTGGAAAACTGACACAAAAAAAAAAAAAAAAACAGTTGCAGAGAGCATTACAAGCTTAGAGGCGAAAAAAAGTCCTTCTCCAAAGTTGTACAAACAGAAGACCTCCATATGTTTTATCTTCATCTTTACAGTCTGAATGGCTACTTTGTAAACAGGAACACACCTATTAGTTTTTCTATCATATGTACAAGATATATATATATATATATATATATATATATATATATATATATATATATATATATATATATATATATATATATATATATATATACACATATACATCATTTGGATGAGACGTTAAACAGACGTCCCATCTGCTTGGGCTGGTGGTCGCTCAGGTGGATGTAAAAGATCCCACAGCAACTATTGAAAAGAGTAGGGGTCCTTTACTTAACTCAGCATAAAAAAATGTTTAAGTACTTACAAACTGCACATATTTATAGGCACATATATGCACATTTTTTTATCTATCATTTTTCTTATAACATCCTCATTGTTATTCTTCCATAATTAACTTCTACTCTTTTCTCCACAACCATACTCTTAAGTTTTCTCAAAGCATCTGCTGAAATCTATTTCCCATTACACAAAATTTTATTCCAAATAAAGTACAGTTGTGTAAAATCTTACTATAATGGTAGATGTTCTTCTCTTCACTGTTGCGGTATTCATAACATTAGGGATTCCCTGCCTAGGGCAGTCTGACATCTGGCCAGTATACCAAAGCCTTAGGTTGCTTTAAGGTACACCATATGTCACATGTATGCTCCTCGTGTAGCATACCATCCTCAGAAGAAAGCACCAGAAGAAGCCACAGCCCTAGCAGAATGAGCCTTAACACAATAAGGAAGGCTCTTACCATGAAAAGAATAACAAAAATAAATTGCTTTTGAGATCCAAGAAGAAATAGTCTGCATGGATATAGCTAATCCCTATGATATGGGATGATAGTAAACAAAGAGCTGATCAGATTTCCTAATAGTCTTAGCCTCATCCAAATAAAATCTGAGTTGTCTATGCACTTCCAATGTGCAGCACCCTCTCACTGGCAGATTGTGGAGAAGGAACAAAAGTGGGTAGATGAATAGACTGATTAAGGGACAACTCATTCACACCTTGGGCATTAAAGTATGCAAGGACACTCTGCCCCTATGAAACACCAAAAAAGGAGGACAAGCCATAAGGGCTTGAAGCTTAGGCACCCATCTGACAGAAGTAAGGACTAACAAAAAAAAATGTCTTCCAAAAGCGATGCTGCAAGGAAGCTGAACCTGCAGGCTCAAAAGCAGCCAAAGTCAATTTCTCTAAAACAAAATTAAGATCCCAGGGAGGAGGAACATGCTTCCTGGTAAGCCTAATATGAGGGATGCCTTTAAGGAATTGTTTAGCTTCAAATCTAGAAGCTAAAGGAGGAGATAAAGGCAGACAAGCAGAGGTAGATGACATGTGGAGCCTTAACAGAAGAATAGGCCAAACCAGCATTCAGCAATTCACACAGATAATAGAGAACCAAAGGAACATCCACAGAAAGTTATGAGAAAGACACCAAACAGAAAACTTCTTCCATTTGGATAAATAGGATTTCCTAGTATTGGGTTTCCTGGCCTCCTGCAGGCCCTAAGCACATCCTCAGAAAAAAAGGTGTCTACGTGGAATAAAAATCTTATCATCCTCAGAGTCAGTTGAAGAGTGGACAAGCGGGTATGGATGAGAGATCCTTTGCCTTGTGTGAGTAGGTCCACCCTGTGAGGTAACCTGTACTGACTGCTCTTGGCTAAATTCAGAAGTAGAGGAAACCAATGCTGTCTCAGCCAAAAGGGAGTCACCAACAAGATTTTGGGGGCATCCTGCTGAATTTTGAACAGGACATTTGTAATGAGACAAAGGAGAGGGAAAGCAAAAAGAAGCATCTCCTTCCAAGAAAAAGAGAGGACATCCACCCTCCACACCAGAGGTCCTGGGACTCTGGCATAAAATAGAGGAAGTTGTTTATTCAGAGGGGAGGCAAATAGATTTATTTGAGGAGTACCCCACGGGTGGGCAATGTCTAGAAACACATCCCTGTGAAGTATCCATCTATGAGATTGAGTTAAGGACCTTCTCACAGTGTCTGCCACAATGTTTTGACCAGAGGGAATGTAAATTCCATGAAGAGTCTCTTGATACTGGACAGCAAGATCCCATACCAAGAGAGCCAAAAGGAAAAGATGCTCTTGTTTCCCCCCTGCTTGTTTACATACCACATCACTGTGGTGTTGTCTGTAAACACATTGAGAGCTTGTGGGGAGAAACAAGGATGAAAAGCCTGAACAGCCAGCAGACGGGCTCTCATCTCTTTGATGCTGATGTGCTCTTTCTTTTGAAAAAGAGACCAGACCCCCTGCACCTTTAGGTAGTCAAATGCTGCTCCCCACCCATGTCTGTAGCATCTGTGAACAGCTCCTGAGAAGGATAAGGGGGATAAAAAGGTTGTCCTGAATTTAAGGACAACTGCTGGATCCACCACTGGTGTTACTTCTTGAGACAATGTAGAAGACGAACTACAAACTCTAGGGGATGAGCATGCTGAAGCCAAACTGACTTCAGGAACCATTGAAATTTCCTCATGTGAAATTTGGTCAGAGGGAGCATAGGGATGATGGATGCCATGAAACTCTGAGCTCTCAGAAAATCCCTGGCTGTAATGGAAGCCAGAGGAAGAAGAGTTTGAAAGAAGGAGATTAGGGTCAAGGCCTTGGGAGGAGGGAGAGATGCCAGGAAAGGCACCATCTGTATCCTGAAATCCAGAAAAATATGGTCCTGATAAGCAGTCAGAGAAGACTTTTTGAAGATTATTGTAAACCCCAGTCTCTGAAGAAGAGAGATGGCAAAATGGAGATTATGGACCAGGATCTCTGGAAAGGATGCTTGAAACAGCAGGTTATCCAAGTAGGGAAATACTTGAATCCCCTGAAACCTGCAAAAAGCAATCACAGGAGCTAGGTACTTGGTGAATATCCTTGGGGCAGAAGAAAAGCCAAAGGACAAAGCAGAGAACAGAAAATGCCAGGAAGCAACAGAGAAATGCAAAAACTTCCTATAGATCAATATGTGTGTATATATCTTTAAGAAGCTATCAAGGGCTTGCACAAGTGTATAAATACTGAGCATGTGCAAGCTAGAGTCCCATTTTGTAGTAAGCAGTTGAGATGTAAGCATGAATGTATATAAGGTCTGTCTGTTAACTAGTTTGTTCACATTTAATGATGCTGCTATCCATCCAGATGTGCTTTCATGTATTAAAGTATCTAAACGAAACCCCAACCTTTTGTCATATGTGTTAGAAATGAATGAATGACATGGTGTTAGAAGTGGAATGTCTAATGGACAAGGAATCAGAAATGGCATATCCAAGGGACATGAAGTTAAAGGCGGCTTGGCTAAAAGAACTAGAAGCACTTGCTTAGAGTTGGAGGAATATACATTAGCTGACCATCTCCAAAATATGTAAACTTCACAAAACGGGTCAGAAACGAATTTCAGGTATTAAAACTTACTCAGCAGTATTTCTTTTTGTACAATATGAAATGAGGCATACAAAGCATTCTAAATAATTTTCACGTAAACAGATATGTACGATGTTGATACAAATATTCAAATTAGTACGGAAAATGTTTGAAATAAAGTCCAAATTGCATAAAATGAATAAATAATGGGAAACAACTGCATTTTCATATTAAGCAAAGATATCCGAGTTATCAGAAGTGCATAAAGTGTTCACATTTGTGCAGTGTTACAGTAAAGCTATTTCGCAAAAGTACAGCCATTACAGGACATATTTCACAAAGTACAGGCATTACAGAGCATTCATCGCTAAAGTACAGTATTTCAGAGAGTTTATTGTGCATTTGAATGTTGTTACAAGCTGACAGAACAGTTTGCTCATACATGATTACAAGGGCCATACTTTCAGTGTGTTTGTATATACTTTGTGGGCATGGCAGACTGATTTCGAAAACCCAGTGCACTTGTGTTTGACAGTAATCTTGCTGAGAACTGGAGACTGTTTGAGCAAGAGTACTACATTTCCATACAGGCTGCATTTTCAGATAAAGATGACCATACAAAGGCATTTATTCTACTTAATTTAGCAGGGTCTGAAGCAATAGAAAGGGAATGCTCATTTGTGTATCCACCTACTGTCTATACAGGAGAGGGGGGAAACCATCATATTGTTGTACTGGCTGAGTCAAGGGAGGACCCTGACTGCTTAAAATATAAATGTAAAGAAATGTGTAACCCCCAGACAAATGTTACAATGAAAAGGCACTTATTTTATACAAGGGATAAAAAGCCTGGTGAAACTTTTGCAGCATATACAACTGACCTGAGAAATAAGGATAAAATGTGTCAATCTGGTGATTTAAGGGCTGAGTTGATAAAGGACAGACTTGTATGTGATATTAAAGATGATGCTGTGAGAAAGATTTTGCTTTGTTACAGTGATTTAACTTTGAACAAGTCCATTGAGATTTGTCAGATATGTGAGCTCACAGAAAAGCACACAAACATGTTTACAAACGAGAATACCTCTAAAAGGCACAATGATAAAGTTCATGTTGGTAGTATGCAGCATGTTATTAAAAGAAACAGGCCCAAGCACATGGCAGCAACTGTAAACCCTACAGCACTTACAGATAAACCCCAGAACCTTCTAGCAAATTCCAGAAGTTGCACGGTCTCCGTGAAGTACGAGAGAGTTATCAAACTCAAAACATGGGCCCCAACCCAGTTTCATTGTCAACTGTTATAATTGTGGTGGAAGTCATGAATCTAAAAGAGTGAAATGTTTAGATTTTGGTCAATACCACAAATGCAATAAATGGAATCATTTCAGAAGATTTTGTAAATCAAGAGGCCCACATTCTTTTACTAAAAGGGAATATTTTAAGAAACGAGTTGATCAGTTAGACGGTGGCAATTGGCAATTCTTCTCTTTATGTGGATGGTGTGTCATTGCTTCATGAAACAGTCAATGCAGTACATTTAAGGGCAAAGAATGAAGTATTTTGTACTGTTTGGATAAATGGCAAACCTTCAGAGCTCAAAGTTGATACAGGCTCCAAGTGCAATGTTATGTCAGCAGAAACATTTGCCAGAGTTTGTAAAGGTGAAATGCTTGATTCAGCAAGGTTTGCAAAGCTTGTTGTTATGGAGGTGAAGAAATTCAGACCGAAGGCTCAGTAGTGCTTTCATGTTACTCTGCTAGAAGAAGCTATGACCTATTATTTTACATGGTCAAGAGGCATGTCCAGTCATTATTAGGGCTCAGAGACACTTTGAAAATGGGACTGCTTTCATTTAATAAGGAAGTCCATCATGTTAGCTTAAAAGACTACTCTAATTTTGCCCAGTACTTTTTTTCTACATATGCTGATCTTTTAGAAGACAAACTAGGCAAACTTTCAGTTGTGTACTCCATGAAGTTAGACCCAGAGGTCAGTCCAGTTATCAGGCCAGCAGGTAAAGTTCCAATAGCCATGCAGGACAGAGTCAAAGTAAAGTTAGATAAAATAGTGTGACAAGGTGTGATTTGTGCAGTTGAAACTCCAAATGAATGGGTATCTACCATGGTGGCAGCTCATAAGCAAAGCTCAGATGACATCAGAATATGTATTGATCCACAAAATTTGAACAAAGTGTTAAAAAGACCTCATCAGCCAAAGCGCGCATTCAAAGAATCAGCCTGATGCCAAATACCACTATTTTTTCTGTCTTAGATGCAAATAGTTTATTTTGGTAAATTCAGTTTGACAAGAAATCATCATCGCTCACTACTTTCAGTACTCCATTTGGCAGGTACAGATTTTTGAGAATGCCATTTGGGGTAAATTCTACAAGTGAAGTCTTTCAACATGCAATGGTGAGCAATTTTTTTCTGGGTATCCTTGTGCTATCATAGTAGATGATATACTGGTAGGAGGTCGTGATGAAGCCAAACATGACACAAATCTCTGAAAAGTTCTAGAAGGGGCACGTCAAGTGAATCTTAAGCTCAATACACACAAATGCAAGCTCAAGGAACAAGAAGTTAATTATTTTGGTCATTTATTTACAAGTACAGGCCTACCGGATTCCTATTAGAACGAAAGTCCAAAATATCGAATGGCTGTATACACGAAAATACCATTCATAGATGTATGCTTTGTGAGATTGCAGTACAGTGAAGATCAGGACATTTGCCCTGTCCTCACTGTAGTGTGATCTCGGAGTTGGAATATATAATTAGCAGGGGGTGCAGCCCCCCACAATAAAGGGTTTGAAGTCTGGCATTTTCGCTGTTTACAGCGTTCGATTATATGAACTTTCATTCATATAATATAGACCCAGGCCTACAACAAGACCCTTCAAAACAAACAGCTGTTCTCGAGATGCCAGCACCAGACAGTGTTCCAGCCCTGCAACGTTTTCTTGGCATGGTCAACTACCTAGGCAAGTTCATTCCAGACTTGAGCCAAATTTCAGCACTGCTTAGAGAGCTGGCACACAGAGATGTATCCTGGTCTTGATTAGAGCAATACCAAAGAGCATTTGAAGTCCTGAAACTGAGAATTGCTAGTCCACCAACACTCCGATAACTATGATATTCACAAGCCAGTAACACTTTCCTGTGATGCTTTGAAATTTTGTCTTGGTGCAGTTATATTACAACAGGACCAACCTGTTGCCTACGCATCGAGAACTCTTTCCCACAAAATGACAAAACAGCACCAGTGAAGCCAAATAATTTATCAGCACACAAAAATATTCTCTCTGTCTCTAGCACCTCGGCTAAACAGCCTTCTAGGAGATAACAATACAACACAATACTCATCCACATTAAAAAATAACACCAATTAAATTGTTACATCATTAAACAACTATATTATAAAACAATAAAAACAACCAATAAAAAAAAGATATTTCCAATTACACTCTTGATTTAAACCAAAAGGGGTCAAAGTATTACATTTTAAAATAAAAACAGCTTCCTTGTGTAGCAGCCTGTTTTAAATATTGTCATTAGCAGCAAAAGCATGTATATACTCCAAAACACAACCTTTCAAACAATCATAATTGCCTCCATGTATTAAGTTATAGTGGCAAGCAATGGGACTCTCCACCTTTTTATTTTTAATGTCACGAATATGCTCCTGCAACCTAATCTTAAAACATCTCAGTCTCCCCTATATAGAAAAGGTTGCAGGAGCATCTCAGGGCATAAACTACACCCATTGTATTATATGAATATTCAGCCACTGGATGAAATTTTATACCATTCATTTTATCAAAAAATATAACTATATGGGGGCAGATAGAACACTTTCCACATGCATAAGTGCCTGTTCTCATAATGCCTTGACATACTTTTTCTTTAGGCATGTTGAAAGTTCCATGCACCAACATATCCCTTAAATTTAGGTCTCTCTTAAAAGAGGTAAAAAATTGTTCACACAAATTTGCCACCTTGTATTTACCTTTTAAAAGAAAAGGCCAAAACTGTCTAATACTTTGTATTATTTCAAGGGACAATATGTTAAAGGAAGTAACAAAATACACTTTCCTCTTATCTTCACTGCAATTATGAACTTTATTCATATCATAATTTTGGTAATTTTTAGCTTGCAGTTTCTTTTTCTGTTTTATCCCACATAATTTATTCAAGGCCCCTTCAATGATGTCCATACCATAGCCTCTTTGTTTAAACATTATACAAGTATTAATTATCTCTATCACTCTAAGTCATTTGACTCATTACACAGCCTACTGACCCTTAAAAGTTCCCCATATGGAATAGAATTCAATGTATGCCCTGGAATGACAACTCTGCTCATCTAAAAATTAACCCCCATCATCATATTTCCTATGAATACAAGTTTTAATACACCCATTCTCTTGACCTTGTAAAATTAAATCTAAAAAAATAACTATCTCCACTTTTAAATCCTTCAAACTGAAGACCAAATGGATTCTGATTAAGTAAATTTAAAAATTCTTGCACTTTGGATCTACCTCCTTTACATAAAAAAATTAAATCATCTATAAATCTGTAATACAAAAAAAATGCTCTTTAAAAAAATATAACTTATACATGAAAACAACCTCCAAAAAATCCATAACTAGATTACTTTTGTTCATATAATATAGACCCAGGCCTACGACCAGACCATTCAAAACAAACAGCCATTCTCGAGATGCCAGCACCAGACAATGTTCCAGCCCTGCAACGTTTTCTTGGCATGGTCAACTACCTAGACAAGTTCATTCCAAACTTGAGCCAACTTTCAGCACTGCTTAGAGAGCTGACATGTAAAGATGTATCATGGTCTTGATTATAGCAACACCAAAGTGCATTTGAAATCCTGAAACTGAGAATTGCTAGTCCACCAACACTCAGATACTATGATGTTCACAAGCCAGTAACACTTTCCTGTGATGCTTTGAAATTTAGTCTTGGTGCAGTTATTCTACAGGAAGACCAACCTGTTGCCTACGTATCAAGAACTCTTAACCAAACTGAAATGCAGTATGCCCCGATAGAGAGCTTTTGGCAGTTGTGTTTTGCATGTTTGAAGTTCCATGTTTATATTTATATTAGACCTATCCAGATTGAAACAGACCACCAACCTTTAGTCATTACCTTGAGAAAGCCTATGCATTCAGTCCCAGCCAAACTGCAATGTATGATGCTGAGACTGGAAAAGTAGAAATCCAATCCTGTCTACAAGAAAGGCAAACTTCTTTATCTTGCTGATACATTGTCCAGATTGCCCAGAAATACCAAACAGCAGCATGAGAATGAGAACCTTGATTTTGAAGTCATGGAAGTGAGAAATTTTTCTTTCACGTATTGATGAGTTGAGAGATTATACAGCCACAGATCCAGTTTTACAGAGGCTCGTTCACTTTATCAATCAAGGTTGGCCATCAAAGCAATCTAGTTTACCACAAGAAGTACAACCTTATTTTCCATCAGGGGCGGCCCGTGCTATTGGACTGCCGGACTGCAGCCCCCTCAAAAAGAATTAAAAACAAATAAATAAAAAAAGAAAAAAAAAGTTTTTAAAATTTCGCGGACTTCGCGCATGCGCAGTAGTCCAGACTACTGCAAGTCTATGCGCATGCTCCAGGCAGTCCGGCAGTCCTCATAGGGAAACATGAGGAACGGTCTGTGCAGTTCTAAACTGCATAGACTCGGTGGGAAAATGCGTTGGGGCCGGACTGCAACAGCAGCAGTCAGTCTCTCGCCGGGAAGGGGTTTGGATCTCGCGGGTCTTTGGAGTCGCGGGTCGGGAAGGGGTTTGGATCTCGCGGGCAGTGGATTACGAGGGTCTTTGGATGTACGTGCGTGTATGGAGAACGGACAGGTAAGTGTGTCAGATTAATGATGCACTTGTTTGAATTTATTGTGTGTGCTTGAATTTATGTTGGGGTGTGTGTGTATTTAAAGTTTTGAATTTATTGTGTGTGCTTGAATTTATGTTGGGGTGAGTGTGTGTGTTTGAAGTTTTGAATTTATCGTGTGTGCTTGGGACTGCTTGAATTTATGTTGGGGGAAGCATTGAATTTAATGGTGTGTGTGCTTGAATTTATGTTGGGGAAGCATGGTGTGTGTGTGTTGGGGGAAGCATGGTGTGTGTGTGTGTTGGGGGAAGCATGATGTGTGTGTGTGTGTGTGTGTTGGGGGAAGCATGGTGTGTGTGTGTGTGTGTTGGGGGAAGCATGGTGTGTGTGTGTGTTGGGGGAAGCATGGTGTGTGTGTGTTGGGCGAAGCATGGTGTGTGTGCTTGAATTTATGTTGGGGGAAGCATGGTGTGTGTGTGTGTGTGTGTGTGTGTGTGTGTGTGTGTGTGTGTGTGTGTGTGTGTGTGTGTGTGTGTGTGTGTGTGTGTGTGTGTGTGTGTGACGGGGGAAGCATGGTGTGTGTGCTTGAATTTATGTTGGGGGAAGCATGGTGTGTGTGTACTTGAATTTATGTTGGGGGAAGCATGGTGTGTGTGTGCTTGAATTTATGTTGGGGGAAGCATGGTGTGTGTGTGTGCTTGAATTTATGTTGGGGGAAGCATGGTGTGTGTGTGCTTGAATTTATGTTGGGGGAAGCATGGTGTGTGTGTGCTTGAATTTATGTTGGGGGAAGCATGGTGTGTGTGTGCTTGAATTTATGTTGGGGGAAACATGGTGTGTGTGTGCTTGAATTTATGTTGGGGGAAGCATGGTGTGTGTGTGCTTGAATTTATGTTGGGGGAAGCATGGTGTGTGTGTGCTTGAATTTATGTTGGGGGAAGCATGGTGTGTGTGTGTGCTTGAATTTATGTTGGGGGAAGCATGGTGTGTGTGTGTGTGTGAGAGAGAGAGAAAGAAAGAGACAGAAGAAGGGACTGTGTGTGTGTGTGTGTGTGTGTGTGTGTGAGAGAGAGAGAAAGAGACAGAAGAAGGGACTGTGTGTGTGAGAGAGAAAGAAAGAGACAGAAGAAGGGACTGTGTGTGTGTGAGAGGAAGAAAGAGACAGAAGAAGGGACTGTGTGTGTGTGAGTGTGTGTGTGTGTGTGTGTGTGTGTGTGTGTGTGTGTGTGAGAGAGAGCGAAAGAAAGAGACAGAAGAAGGGACTGTGTGTGTGAGAGAGAAAGAAAGAGGCAGAAGAAGGGACTGCGTGTGTGTGTGTGTGTGTGTGTGTGTGTGTGTGTGTGTGTGTGTGTGTGTGTGTGAGAGAGGAAGAAGGGACTGTGTGTGTGTGTGTGTGTGTGTGTGTGTGTGTGTGTGTGTGTGTGTGTGTGTGTGTGTGTGTGTGTGTGTGTGTGTGTGTGTGTGTGTGTGTGTGTGAGAGAGAGAAAGAAAGAGACAGAAGAAGGGACTGTGTCTGTGTGTGTGTGTGTGTGTGTGTGTGTGAGAGAGAGAGAGAAAGAGAGAAGAAGGGACTGTGTGTGTGTGTGTGAGAGAGAGAGAGAGAACGAGACAGAAGAAGGGACTGTGTGTGTGAGAGAGAGAAAGAAAGAGACAGAAGAAGGGACTGTGTGTGTGTGAGAGGAAGAAAGAGACAGAAGAAGGGACTGTGTGTGTGTGTGTGTGTGTGTGTGTGTGTGTGTGTGTGTGTGTGTGTGTGTGTGTGTGTGAGAGAGAGAGAAAGAAAGAGACAGAAGAAGGGACTGTGTGTGTGAGAGAGAGAAAGAAAGAGGCAGAAGAAGGGACTGCGTGTGTGTGTGTGTGTGTGTGTGTGTGTGTGTGTGTGTGTGAGAGAGGAAGAAGGGACTGTGTGTGTGAGACAGGAAGAAGGTGTGTGTGTGTGTGTGCGTGTGTGTGTGTGTAAAATGCCCCAGTTATTATATACTGGTGGCTAGAGAACAAATGGTGTTGGGTAGAGATACTCAGGCTTGAACCCTGTACCTTGTATGCAGGTGTTAAGGACCTGAATTCCCTACCCACCACCATTTGTAAAAAAATTGCAGATTATTGCCTCCTATTTGATCTGATCTGTTCCTCATAATATATGTGGCTTCTAAATGTTACAATGCTTGATATTTGATGGTGCAGTGGTAGTATTGTTGTTTTACGGCTGCAGGTTCTTGGGTTTGATTCTTGGCTGGGGTGCCTTCTGTGTGGGGTCTGCATCTTCCCCCTGTGTTTGTGTGGGTTTGCTTTTGTGTCCTCCCATGTTATAAAGACATGTCTGCATTATTTCTTCCTGGGCCTCTGCTGAAAATTGTTTTTTTTGTTCAAGTCAGATTGTCCTGATTAACAAATGTTAAATAAAATTGACAGGCATTTGAATTTCAGACTTCATATTCTTCAGAAAATACATAGTAACACGACCTTTTATTCTAGCAATTTTCTAAGTTTATAAGATTAATATTTGAAATGTGTCCTTATTTTTGGGACTGTATTGCCCCATTATTGGCTTTGTCCAGGTTTTTTTGTGCTAAGGTTGACAACTATGGCAAGAACTGAATTTACTGAATATGTCTGAGGGCTGTATTCCCTCATTACTGGGTTTGTCCAGGTGTTTTGTGCTACGAGGTTGACAGCTATGGTGAGAACTGAATTCATTAAATGATAGCCATTTAAGTTTCAGTCTTCCTCTCTTTCACAAAGCAGCTGATATGGCGTAGTGGTATGTTGCTCTGACTCTCTTGCACAGGGATCTTGGCAGTAAAATGTATGGTGGTAACACAGCATTTTCTACAACGTTCCAAGATTATACAAGCAATGTTTAATGTGTCCCTGGTTTTTGGCCTTTTGAACCCCCCCCCCCCCAATAAATTTGGCTTTTTCCAGATTTCTTGTGCTGCAAAGTTGAGATGCAGTTGAGTATTGAATAGATTTTACAAGGAGCTGAGAGCTGCAGGGAAAGAGAAGTTTAGTGCTGCTTATGGAAAATCAGCTTGCAATGTTAATAGCACAACAGGTTGTGTACTTGCTTTTGATGCAGAAGGTTGTTGGTTCTACTCCCACAAGGAGTGAATGCTGCTGTACTGATAAAGTTGATACTAACTATGAGCCTGTTATCTGTTTGCCATCCATTTCCTATTGCAGTTTTACTAGCTTATCATTTTTAACATAACATAGGCAATTTATTCCTCAGGGGCATCAGACACTTTATTTTTCGATGAAACCATGAAATATAAAGGTTTTTGCTAGCAGCAATCTCTTCATTAGTTACAAATTTATTTAATGTGGAATTATTTAGATGACTTTTTTTACTTCAAAGATTGTGCATATTTACTGATAATGGTGGACTGTAGAATTGTGCATATTTACTGATAATGGTGGACTGTAGAAGTTTGAGTAGACTTTGATGAAGGAAATGTTCTGAATTGGGCAGTTTTGTCATTATTGGTGCATGCATTTTGTTTCATTGTTTACTGGAAAAATATTCAAAACAACAGGAAGGTGTATCAAAGAGCATATGTGTGTTTCATATGCAAGGGGCCTATGATTTGAAAACAGCCCAGAATTAATCTTTATCTGCCACTGGTAAAATGTATTTTCTTTGAATGTGGGTTTCAATGCTGTTTCAATGAATGTGAGTTTCAAGGGCAGAGAAGTTTTAATGCTAAGTTTGTTTAGCAGATGGCTTGGTGTTTGTGTTGTAAAATGCAAAATAAAACTTTCAAATGAAGTCCAAATCATCATGGAAGTAAATCAGTATGCGCATTAGTGTTTATGGTAATTGGAGTGAAATAGCCAAGTAATGGGATAATTGGAATGGCTGCAGGAGGAGGCTCCATTTGACCATGATTTTGTGAGGGGGAAGGGCGGCAAACTTAGACAGCCCCAGCTGAACTATACCTCCCAACTGTCCAGATTTTCAAAGAATGAATAGATTTTTGCTTCTCATTGTTGGTTTGTTCCTCATAAAATTTGTGGCAAATCATTTAGGAATTAAGTCACTAAATGACACACTGAGTTTCAGACTTCATAACCAATGCATGCTAAAGTAAGACTTGTTCTATCAACTGTCTCAGTTTATACAAGAGCAATTTTTAGTACTGTTTATATGTTCCCCCAATATATTTGGCCTTGTCCAGATTTACTGCATTAACAGGTTGAGAGGTACATACATGCAAAGCAAATTGCTTTATAGAATTAGGCATAGCCAAACCTCTTAACTGTCCCTGATTTTGGCTCAAAATGTTGCTCTTCCCCTAATAATCCCTCCGCAAAATAACAATTTTGGAAGAAAACATGGAGGATTTACAATTAAGAAATAACTGTAATCATAGTTATAGATTACTTTTTATTTTAGAAATGCATGTAGATTATTTTATTTAGTTAGCAGTACTAATATTTAAAGTGTCCCTTCTTTGATAGGTTCCCAGCTGTATTGTGTGGCTATTTCATATTTTTACATCACATTTTTGGTCCATTTTTCATAAAATTGTGTTTTTTTTGGAAAATTAGTGACAAATCATTAAAGACTGAAGTTAGAAAATGACAGACATTTGAGTTTCAGATTTCATACCATTCAGAAAATTCATACTAATGCGAGACCTATTCTATTATCTTTTTAAGTTTATAAGAGCAATATTTTTAAAAATTGCTATGTGTTTGGGCCTTTGTCCCACTTCTTTGTATGGCTTTGTCCAGATTTCTTGCTCTGAGGTTGAGAGGTATGACAAATGTGTTAGGGTCATCACAGTCAGCCAGAGACATTTCAAATTGTGACATACTTGTTGCACCCCCCTCCCCCATGTAGTGACTCTGGATGTGTCGAAGCAAGGCAAGGAGTAGTTATGCAGTGTAAATGTGCAGGGTATCCCCCCATCCAAGGTAGACACACAGGAATAGGATGTGTCGAAGCAAGGCAAGGAGTAGTTATGCAGTGTAAATGTGCAGGGTATCCCCCCATCCAAGGTAGACACAAGTACAGGAGTAGCTTTTCATCTGTCCTTGATTTTTGCAGAATGGTCTGGTTTCTGTCATATTTTTTGTACTGTTGATTTATGCTTATTACTCAGTGCCTGTTGCTCTGTGTTTAAGTAGCAATACTTTAATGACCATCAGTTGAGCTTGGCTGAGATTGTAAGATGCAAGCAAGCTTTAATAAGCATAGTGTTAAAGAATTGCCAGCATGGAAAGCCTTTCTGTTGTTGCCATGTAGAGAATACTTAACGAGATAATGTATAAGCCTTGGGTATTGAAATGCATATGACAGTATTTGTAATAAAGGACAGGATTACATTATTTTAAGAAGCTCATTACATTTAGAGACTTCCAGTCATCTCTGCAGGCTTTACCTGTAAACTAAACAGAAAGCCAATCGTGTGGTCCATAACCTGTACAGTAATCCTTTTAAGCAATGTATCTTGAGCTTATTTCTTGTTTGCTTTTAATTTTTACTTTGATCATGTTTTCCCCATGAAACAAGTAGATAGTTGTCAGGCAGCAGGTCTTTTTTTGGATAAGGAACATTTTTACAAGTGGGGGCATCAGAGATTTCTACTTTCAGCATGTTACTTGGTACTTTAATAAAGCTGAATATAAATTATAATTAGAACTGCAGTGCAAGAAGTGGTTTGAGTTGAGTGCTGCTTGTTTTTCTTATACTTGATTTTGACTGGCATTCCATTAATGTATTTAAAAAGTAATTTTATTTTTTCATGCCTCACAACCTTTTTTTTCCATCTAGATATTAAGTAAGCTGTCATGCAGCCAATGCACTGAAATATTTTTATTCTTCTACACTTCATTTTGTCTTGATTGGACTCTCATAATGATGGTTTGGCACCCACGGCAGTGTATTTAGTTCGTTTTTTGTGGTTTTGAGCATAGCTCCCCCCTTTCTAGTTGGCCACACCCCTTCCCATTGACCCCACCCATTCAGCTGTCTCCTGCAGCCCCCCTTTGATTTGAAGTCACCAGCCGCCACTGTTTTCCATACAGAGATGAGACTTTGGCTGACAATGGTATCATTATAAAAGGTTTGAAACTAGTTGTTCCAAAATCCTTGCAACCTAAGTACATTACTATCTCGCATCGTGGTCACCCAGGTATCGACTCTACCAAAAGAAGGGCAAGAGACCTAGTATTTTGGCCTTCTATATCACATGACATTGAGAAAGCACTTTTTCTCTTGTTCAGTGTGCAATAGTACAAAGCCACATCGACAGAAGAAATCTCTTCAGCTAAACCAGATTCCAGAACTACCTTGGTCGACAGTAGCCACTGATATCTTCGAGTGGAATGGTCAGCATTATTGGGTGTTAATGGTGTTAGTAGACTCTTACTCCAATTGGTTCGAGATTGACCTAATTTCCAACATAGCATCCAGTACTGTCATCGCTAAGATGAAACATCATTTTGCAGTCCATGGTAGTCCACACTAAATTATTTCTGACAATGACACACAGTTTACAAGCCAACAGTTCAAAAGATTTGCTGAAGAATGGGACTTTACTCATGTCACAAGTAGTCCAGTGTACTCGCAGTCAAATGTTTTGGCAGAATGTGCAGTTCAAAGTGCAAAACAGTTACTAGAGAAGTCAAAACAAGATAATAGTGATGTTTTCTTGAATCCCGGAAATTTTCCGTATGATAAACATCTTGGTCCACCTGCTCAGAGACTTCTGTTGGGACAACCAGAACCACATTTCCAATCAGTAATCAATTGATGGTTCCATGTGTCAAGAACAACAGAACAGTGAAAGCCAATCTGTTGAAGAAATGCCGAACCCAGAAGTCTGACTCCTACTATAATAAGACCAGCAAACCACTCAATCCACTACAAAAGGAAGAAGTTTTAAGGATGCAAACATCCAAAGGTTATGATCGGATTGGTGTCGTGAAAAATATTGATCCAGAGATTACATAGTATACTGTGGAATCAGAAGGAGCAGTTTTTAGGTGGAATCAGAAGCATGAGATCAGTGTCTGAGCCTATTCCACAGCATATAGCCTGTGAGAAAGACTCTATCTCAGAGTGAGTTGTCCGGTGTTCCAATTCAAGAGGAAGTTCCAGAGGATGTCCCTGCTCCTATGATGAATCCAGAAGTTCCTGATATGAGTTGTGTACCACAGACTGTTCCTGTTTCTAAATTTGGTCCCAACTGTTATGTTATGAAATATGGTCAAATTTCCAAGCCCTGCAGCAGATACAAAGCAACTTGGATATGAACATTGTGTTTTGTTTCCAATGTATATACTAATGCATGTCTATCTCTGATATTGTTTTGTATAAAGGGCAATCTTTTTAAGAGGGAGGATGTAGATAAATGTCTGTGTATGTACCTTTAAGAAGCTATCCAATGACTTGCACAAGTAGATAAATACTGAGCACGTGTAAGCTAGAGTGCCATTTTGTAGTAAGCAGTTGAGATGTATGCATGTATGCATATAAGGTCTGTCTGCTAACTAGTTTGTTCGTATTTAATGATGCTGCTATTCATCCTGATGTGTTTGTATGTATTAAAGCATCTAAACAAAAACCCCCAGCCTTCTTGTCATATGTGTTAGAGATGAACAAGTGACACTTCCTGAAAAGGGGATGGATCGGAATATGGAGATAAGCATCCTTGCGATCCACAGACACCATATAAGCCTAAGGAAGCAAAAGGGAACAAAGTTTGAAGGGACAACATTTGAAAAGTGGGCATCTTCAGAAAGTGTTTAGGTGAAAGAGGTCTAGAATAGGTCTCCAAGTATCCTCCTTTATGGGTACTAGAAACATCCTGGAGTAAAACCCTCTCCCCCTTTGGGACACAGGCACCTCATAAATAGTACCGAGTCAAAAGGTCCCACAGCACCTCTAGGAAAAAGAAAAGTTGTTCCTGAGGGGTTTGAGGAATACCCATAAAGGGGAATACCCCTGGTGAATAATAAGCAGAACCCAGGAATCCTCAGTAATCTGTAGACAAACAAGAAGTGAGAAAGAGAGGCAAAGAGAAAGAGGAAAGTGGCTGGGGAGAATAAGATAGTCAGACAGCACCTGGTTTATCTGGAATGGAAGAATTCTGAGGCCTTGAAGTCTGAGTAGCCTTAGCAGGAGGAGCCCACTTGCCACCCTTTTTCCCCCTTTAGGAGGACGGCGAGATTGCCTGCGAAAAAAGGCTGGCTTATTGGGGTAGTTTCTCTGAAATTTAGGAACAGGAGAAACAAACACGTTTGAGTTCTTGTAAAGCCTTTCCCTTATCCTGAAAGGACTTAAACAAATCAACAGTAGCTTCACCAAACAAGTGTTTATTATCAAGAGGGGCATCTATCAACTTGGCCTTAATATCATCAGGAAAAGGTTGAAGATGAAGCCAAGAATATCATCTAATCACACACCCAAAAGCCCCAGACCTAGAAGAAGCATCTGCTGCATCATAACTACACTTGATGGAATGAAAAGCCATCTGAGAGGAGGTCCCTAACATGGAAAGAGCATACGTTTTACCTCAGAGTCTGGAAGATCAGATATAACCTGACAAGTCCAGAATAGGACAGCCAACACATACCTGGACATATGGATCTGATAATTAACAACCTTAAAAGCCAAGGTAGCCAAGGAATAAACCTTCTTACTTAGCTTTTCCGTGGTTCTGCTATGTTTATCAGAGGGCAGTAATTTCAGCAAAGGAAGCAACTGAGAGGGTTTGTCAGAGACTACAGACACCAGTGAGGGATCACAGCAGCAGGACACTTGTACAAAAACTTAAAGTGCTCAGACACCCTATAAAACCTATCAGGTTTCTTGGGAACAGGAGGCTGAGAGTCTGGAGCTTTACAGGCATTAGAAACTGCATCCAGCTAAGCAGCCAAAACAGGAGGAATAACAGAAGATTTAGGAGATTATTTCTGCAGCAAATCATAGTACCTCTTATGAAGCTCAGAGACCTCAGCACAATCCCATTTAAACAACTCCATCATCCTGGAAATTGTGTCCCCAAAAGAAATCTCTTCAAAGGGTGTATTAGGACTGATTCCTCCTCCACTGACCCACATTCCAAAGGAGAAGGAATCTGAGAAGAGTAAGTAAGGGATTCCTCATATGAACCCAACTCCTCTTCAGAAGAATCCTGTTCTCTGGGTCTTTTGAAGGGAGTAGAGGACCAAGGGGGAGCAGTAATAGAAGGGTCTATATCATTTTACTGAATGGCTATTCACCGAACAGCTATTTGTCAAACCCCTTCTTCATCGAAAGGCAAACTTTAAGTAGGGCAAATCAGCAGTTGGCCAACCAAGCCACTGTTTAAAAAAAAAACATAAAATTTTAAACCTAACAAGGTGGGAGGCTGTGCCACTCACACCCCTCCTAACTAAATATACCAACTCCGAGATCGCACAACATTGGGGAAAAGAGCAAATTCCAGATGGTGGATAACCACTGATTTGCCATTCGATGAAGAGTGGCTTTGACAAATAGGGGTTTGACGAATGGCTATTCACTGAACAGATGTTCAATAATGTGATATAGACCCGTAACAGAAAAACCCTAAGGAGGTTTCAATGCCATCAAAGCAACATAACAAACCCTGAGTAAAGGCCTGCCACTCACTCTGTGAATCCTTAGGGGCAGGAGAAACATGTTTAGTTTTTTTGTTTTTTTCTTCAATGGGACATCTGCCTTATAAATCTTAGAAGGTTCTGATCAAGGACGGCATTCAGTAATGGTAGTGGGGACTTCTTCTCTGACTAAAATCTGAGGAACAAACCTAGGCCCCTTGGAAATGATCAACCATGGTTCTCCTTGAATGTCTGAAATGGACATCTGCAAAGCCTCCTCGGACATGCTTAAAGCCAGATCCCCGCTGGCCTCCAACCCAGTTGCGGCAATCCAACAACAAAGCCGGATGAACCTCCAGGTATTCACTCACCTGTGGAGGGATATCTGGCAGAGGCTGAATGGTGGAAGATCCTGGCCTAGGCTTCTTGGCCTTCTTCCCTGACATCTCTCCCTAAAGGCAGGAAGTTTCCTTCATCATATCTTTCATGAGAAGTTTAATATTCTGATTCTCAAGACAATGCTAAAGAAGAAAGTCTGCTATGCAAAGTTTTAGGTAAAAAAGCCTGACAGATGGAACAGGAAGTATAGTCATGTGAGGTGCCAAGGCAAAACAGACGATGCTCATGGCAGTCTTTATGCGGAATCTGTCTCCCACACTGGCATTTACCCTTCCTGGATGACTTGAAACCCAACAAGAAACAAAAAGAAAAGACAAGTAAAACAGGTATCTCAATGGGGCACTTATCTGCAATGGCTTAGTGAAACCAGCAAAGCAATGCAGGCATTCAGACAAATAATAAAGGGAGGGCCTTCGGACTGGTGATAAAGAAGTTCTGAGGATGGTACTTCCAGACATCACCTTTATGCCCTACGCTATGCGAGGAGCATACATGTGACATACAGCATACCTTAAAGCAAGCTAAGGCTTTGGTATACTGATCGGAAGTCGGGGGAATCCCTAATGTTCTGAATACTGCAACAAAGAAATGGAAGAACATCCCATATTACATAAAATTCTTATCTACCCTTCTTGTGTATTTTTTTATTTCCCTTATAATATCCAAACATAATCATATTTGTATCTATATTATTTACATTATTCTTCTCAAAAAATGTTCTTCACACAGCTTCTTCCAGAATTTCACTCCTCTTTTACATTCCAAAAAACAAGCTCTGTCATCTATTCGTCCCCAGAAAATAAGCACGCACTTTCTATTCTGCTTTACTGGTAACTTATTCAGTCTCCATAGGAAATCCTGACACACTGCTGTTTGATACATCACTTTTCTTTACTTTAATGGCTTTTAATTACTTCTTCTTGTAAATTTTCCCATGAATTGACATAATAATATTGTTTTGTCACATTATTATACCACATCCTTCTCTATATCATCAATTTTTGTTTTCCATGTTAGTATTTTGTTGATAAATTTTAATTTTTACATATTCGTTTTCTAATCATCTCCTAGTACCTTCTGTACTTACAGTTAAACATTCTCACTACTAATTTCTAATTCTCTTCCTTTACCCACTTTAATACATTATACAAGCTTAAAGAAGCAAAACAATCAACTGGATTTAATAACACCAACCCCCCTTCATCTTCACGTATAAGCAATACACATCTTCTCACTGGGCTTCAGCCTCATATGACAGAAAACATCAAATGCACAATTTCTTTTCCATATTTTTCTAGAATCGTATAAACACTTGACATATATGCCATTTTTCCCTTTAATATAGAATTCACTACATAAACCTTTTTCCTGAATGCAAATCTATATGTCCTCCACAGAAGGCATATTTCTTTTATTTCTTGTATCAAACTCTCCCATTGCATCATAACTACATAACTTTTCCCAAATCCTATAGGTTTACAGGTACATAGGTGTGTACTAGGCTAATGGCCTCGGGGTCTTTACAAGCCTAGCCATAGGATTACCCTGGCATAGTGCCACCCGACCTTAATTCTGAGAGCCTCTGTCGAGTAGAGCCACTGAAGTTATCCCCGGGGTGAATTTTCTGTTTCCCATCCACTCATCAAGATTTCTCTTGAACAGGGTCAGCGAGGTGCTCTGCTTGATATATATGGGAAGTCTATTCAATAGCATGGGCAGTCTCTGGGTTATGAACCTGTCCCTCCAGCATGTTATGTTAATTGTGGTAATGAGGTTGAGGTCTCTGGAGCATGTGGTGCAGAGGGATTGGGATTTCTTTAGATGTAGTATTTCTAACAGAGCTGGGTCAGACATGAATTTGTAAATCAAGCAGATATTACCTCTAAGTAGGCAATATGAGACAGAGAATAGTTTGAGTTTTTTGAGTCTGTCCATATAGGACAAGTGTTTAAGGCCTAGGATCCTCTTTGTAAGACACTTTGGTGGCCTCTCCAGTTGTTGCAGATGTCTAGAGGTGCATGCCAAATGGGGCATTGTACTCAATGATTGGCCTAATGAGGAAAAAGTAGAGGGAGACAATGACCTCTTTCTTCCTGGATGCAAAACCCTTAGTAATGAGATGTGCCACAGAGAAGGACTTTCTGACTACAGTGGCAATGTGCTTATCAAAAGAGAGGTTGCTGTCACCCTGTGTTCCCAGATCTCTTATAACACCTTCTGTGTTCAGTGGACTACCATCAATGTGGTAATTCATGGGAACTGGGTTTTTCCCAAAGGGGATGACAACACATTTTTTGGCATTGAGCTTAAGGCCATGGTTCTGACACAAGTCATTGGTCTCAGGGATGCCATTCTGTAGGATGTCAACATCACTTGGGGAGTTAATAATAGCTCCCAACTTGCAATCGTCTGTGAACTTTGTCAGCCAGAGTCCCTTTGTGTTGGCCTGGACTTCAGAGAAGTAGATACCAAACAGGAGAGGACCAAGGACTGAACACTGTGGGACTCCACTCATGACTAGTCGGGTCTATATTAGAACATCGAAGTTTCAAAACTTTGAATTTTCTAATATCAAACCCTATTCAGCGAAAGCTGAAAAATCGAAGCAACAGAAAACCGAAATTTTTTTCTAGGGAAAAAATTTGGTTGTCCGTTTCTGTTGCTTCAGTATTTTCAGCACTTTGGTGGAAAGTTATGGGTCGGGTTCAGGTAAGTGTGCGATTGAGTGCGGGTTAAGGGGGGGTCTATATTAGATAAATGAAAGTTTATCTTAACGAACGCTGACATTATCGAAAATCCCAAAACTTGAAACTTCAATTGTGGGGGGCACAGCCCCCCACACCCCCTGCTAAATATATATTCCAACTCCGAGATCACACTACAGTGAGGAAAGGGCAAATATTCCCATCTTCAGTGTACTGCGATCTCACAATTCCGGTTTCGGGTTTAGGGCTTTTCGCTCATGTTAGTGTTCGGTAAGATAAACTTTCGTTTATCTAATATAGACCCAGGGTTAGGGTGCAGGTTAGGTATGTGTGTGATTGTGTGGATGGGAGGGTTAGGGCACGGGTTAGGTATGTGTGCGATTGTGTGGACATGAGGGTTAGAGCGGGTTAGGGGAGTTAGGGTTAGGGTGCGGGTCAGGTAATTGTGCAATTGTGTGGACGTGAGGTTTAGAGCAGGGTAGGTGAGTTAGGGCTCGGGTGAGGTGAGTGTGCAAAAGTGACAGACCGTAGGGTTAGCGTTTGGGTTTGGGTTAAGGTAAGTGGATAGTTAGTGGTGTGTGTATAGTTTAGTTAGGCTTAGGTGTAAGATTTTAGGTGTGTGTATGTGTGTGTGTGTGTAGATTGCTGTTTGTTTGGTGTGCTTGTGTTGTGTGTATGTGTTTTGGAACAGTGATTTTTTTCCCTAGGAAAAAATTCACTGTTCTGTATGCTTGATGTTTTCAACTTTCGCTGAATAGGGTTCAATATTAGAACATTCGAAGTTTTCAAACTTCAATGTTCTAATATAGACCCAACTAGTCATCAGTCTGACTTGGAGTCAGCTACTTCCACACTGTGGGTTCTATCTGTGAGCCAGTTTGCATCCCACCTAGTGATATAGGGGTTGATGCCTAGCTTAGTAAGTTTTTCTATGATTTCCTGAGTGGGGAATGGTATCAAAAGCATTGGCCAGTTCAAGGTAGGCTGTATGAACCACCTTGCCTTCATCCACAGCTCTGCTGACTGACTCAAAGAAGATGACCAAGTTCAGAAGGCATGATCTACCCTTCACAAAACCAAACTTGTGGGATCCAGAGTTTGGAGATTCCCTATATACTTGTTTATTAGGTCCATGATGATGAGTTCCATAGCTTTGCATATCAGACTTGTCAGGCTAATGGGGCAATAGTTCTCAGGGTCTGTAGTCACTCCTTCTTTGTGGAGAGGGATGACTGTAGCAGTGCACCATTTGGTAGGGACAAAGCCTGAGATGAGGCTGTGATTGAACAGGGCATTCAGGTGAGGTGGCAGTTCACTCTGTAGTTCATGCAGAACACAGCCAGGGATATTGTCAGGTCCCATAGAAGCTGTATTCTTGGCCTTGGACAGTGCTGTTCTAACCTGTGCAGCAGTAATATTGGGTGCCTGGAATACTGGTATTGTGACTGGTCCTTTGGGGGGGTCAGAGGGGTAAAGTTGGCACTGAATCTGTCAGCCAGTATACTGGCAATATCTGTTGGCTCGGTATAGGAGGTACCATTGTGCAGTAGCTCAGAGCAAATCTGGGTATTGCTGTGGAGATTCTTTACATAACTATAGAAGGCCTTGTGGTTGTATTTACTATCTGCTGCAATTCTGTTTTCATAGCTAGCTTTAGAGGATGTGATGAGGGATCTCAACTTTTTGTTGAGGCTGGTAAGGGAGTTTTTCCAGTCTTGGGACTTCACCTTATTTTACATCAGTTTCCTCCTTCTGTTGTAGAGTTTGTTTATGGCAGAGGACCACCAGACTGACTTCCTTTTTTTGGAGGAGTGTCTTGGTTCTGTTGGGTATGGTGAGATCCATGCATTTGTATATGTGTTTGTACCATGCATTAGATTTATGATTCAGTGTTCACGCAACTATTCTCCATTTGCATAGGTGCCATGAAGTTAGCCACCTCTGTTTTTAGGAGCCCAAAGTTAGCTTTGGAGAAGTTTTTCATGATGGTTACATTTGTGGGGGTGGGTGGGAGGGATGTGGATTCCAAGGTAATTGGTTTGTGGTTGGATCTAACCAGGGAGGAGCTGACTCTTGGTGTAGAGCAGCAGTCGCCCATGTTAGTAATGACCAGGTTAAGGATGTTGCTACCTCTAGTGGGGGTAAGAACAAGCTAGTCTAGAGCATTGGAATTAATAATCTCCAGGAAACGTTGGGCAAGTGTATTGGTAAATGAGTAGTTTTCCCAGTTAATGGAGGGTAAGTTGAAGTCGCCTAGTAAAAGTGTTAGGTTGGACCCCAATATTCTCTAGGGTGCTTAGGAACGTGGAGTGTGAGTCTTGGGACATGGTTGGGGACCTATAGCAGGCTACAACCTGAATTGCTGTCTTATTCAATGTTAGCTGCACCTAAAGTATCTCTGATGCATTATGTTGGGCTACCAGTCTGGAGGTGTGCACATCCTTTATGAATATGGAAACACCACCCCCTTTGGAACTTGGGTCCAAGTTCTGGGGCCGAAAGGTGTGGAATAAGTTATAGCCTGGTAGTGCAGGGGTGCTTTTTGCTGCCTTGAACCAGGTCTCTGTTACAGCACAAATGTCGATGTTCTCCATTTTAAGGAGTGCTTCGAGCGAGTGCTATCCTTAGCAAAGACACTTCAAGCATTAAAAAAAAAACACCCCACAATTTTTACCATATCACCAAAATACTTACTTTTATTTTTATTCAAGATAATTTTCATTTCCTTTCAACATCCATTTAGGCAAAACAACACTTCCCTTATCTATATTTTGCTCTTAGCAACTACAACTATACTGTCTGTATATGTCAAAATTAATGGAATCACCACCTACTTCTGCATCACACATCTAGGATCTTTTATTTTATAAGCTACTTTACAAGCCAATGCAAACAACATTCCACTCATGGGGCATCTCTGTCTTATACCACACTTCATGCATATTTCTTTACCCAGCAACCCATTCACTAACACTCTCACTCTATTATTTTGATATGCTGACATATACACTCTCATAATTCTATTACTTACTCCATACTTCTCCATAACTTCCCACAAAGCATCATCTCCTACTGTATCAAATGCCTTGCTGACATAATCTACCATAAGTTTCATATCCTCCCTTTTACTTACAGCAAGAATTTCTCTCATAACCAATAGCAATTCTTTTTTTTTCAAAACAGGTTTATTGTTTTAACATACAAGAGAAATATCATAACAATTTTATACAAGTAATTAAAAATAGATATGATTATAACATTCAACAAAACAACTAAAGTATTTACAAAGACATCCACTACAATCAGATCAATTAATTAAACTAAAATACCATGCTATTGAAATTAGGATTTTTTTAACAAATTTTGTAAATTATCCCATACAATATAATGAGATGTTTTTCTAGTTGTTCTTGACCTAATTGTGTTTATTTCCATATGGCACACTATATTCATAACATTTTTAAATTCATTGAACGAAGGAGGTGTATCTGAAATCCAATTTCTGGTTATTATTTTCCTAGCCACTGCTAGAATAGACCATAACAAGGGAAGCTTAACCTTTTTAACACTTTGAGGTACAGGTGTGTTGAATAATATAAGAGATTTAGAAATAATGAAATTATCTGTAAAAGAGCCTGCAAAATTCATTAATTGACTTCCAGTATTCTTTCAATTCCATACAGTCATAAAACATATGAGCCCAGTCAGCATTAATTTCTACATTACATCTCTTACATAGATTATCTTTATTATTTATTTTATTCAAGATCAAAGGTGTATAAAAAGATCTATGTAAAAATTTCCATGTATAAAGTCTCCAGACAATGGAAGACGTAGTTCTATAGGCAGATTCCAATATATATTGTTTATCTTGTTGATTTGGTGGGTCCCCATTAATAGAAGTGAAATAATTCCAGTATGTATCTACACTGTAAAAAGTTTCTTGTCTGATAATTTTATGTATGTATGAAAGTTTACCTTTATCAGAAACTTTATGTTGTAAATTTAATATCAAGTAATCAATAAGTGTTGGAATAGATTCTTTAACTGTTATAGACATTAGATCTATTCTATCAATGAGATGTTGTCTAAAGGTCTGAACCTCTAACCAGCAAGTTTGTCTTAGATCAAATTCTTGTTTTAAGAAATCTAGATTTTTAACTTTATTATCAGATATCAACTGATACCAGTACTTTAGATCATTATCTATAGCTAAATGAGTTCCTTCAGAAGTAGATGACAAAAGCATACCCTGAGTATACATTATAGGGAATATAATAAAATTCCATTCCCTATACTTAGGGTGCATGAATATAAAGTTACGATAGCTAATAATAATATTTAATGGGTAACAAACCATATGTTTAGGTGTAATAGGTGAAGTACAAAATTCCTTTAGCAACCATAACATGGAGTTATTTACAATCATATTTTTATGTGTTAAGGAGATTTTCATGAAGTGCATACTAGCTCCCAATAATCTTTCCATTTTGCGACATATGACTGATCTATTAATAAAGTAATAACTTTTACAATAGAAGAGATAGTATATAAATTAAAGTCTGGAAAAGAAATACCCCCTTGAGACCAGCTATTAGTATGTTTCTTTAATGCAATCCTAGGTCTATTAGGTGCCCATAGGAAATTTAACATTAGTGTATTCAGTTTCTTGATAATTATTTTTGTAGGTGGAAGTATTATTGATTGTATTAAGTATAAAATCTTGGGGAATATTATCATTTTAATAATTGTAAGTCTCTCCTCCATAGTAAAAACATATTATTCCAGGTATTAAAAAGATTTTGTATATTAAGAAAACAGGTATTATAATTATTATATATAATAGATTTAATATCTTTAGATAGTATTATACCTAAATAAGTTATCTGACCTGAATTGGGTACATATTTAGTAAAATCACTAATGAGAATATTTTTTCGTGTATATATAGGTAGTATTTTAGTTTTTTCTTCATTGAATATTAAACCAGAAATACTTTTAAAATTCATCATTTTATCAAATAGAGACTGCATAGAAGAATTAGATCCTGCTGATGTAATTAGATCATCATCTGAAAAAGTTGAATTTTGGATGTTGTATTTTCATCTATTTCAAAACCCTCTATGTCAGTACTGTTTCTGATCAAATTAGCCCAAGGCTCCATTACTAAAGTGAATAATAGTGGAGAAAGTGGACATCCTTGTTTTGTACCTTTAAAATGGGTATTTTTGTGAAACATATGTTCCTACCTTAATATAAGCCAATGTTCCTTTGTATAAATGCTCAATTAGATTTACAAATGCATCTGAGAAGTTTGTGCACTTCAGTAAGGTAAACAGATAGTCCCAACTTACTGAATCAAATGCTGAACTTATATCAAGACTAATAAGTGTTAAATCTTTCTTTTTCCTATTTGCAAAATCAATTAATGTTAAAGTTCTTCTTATATTATCAAAAGTATTTCTATTTAAAATGAAGCCTGTCTGATCTATATCTATAATGCCGGGGATGATTGTCTTCAATCTATCAGCAAAAATACTCATAAACATTTTATAATCAACATTAAGTAATGAGATGGGCCGATATGAAGTACATCTAGTTGGATCTTTATTAGGTTTTAAAATTGGTGAAATAAATGTATATTGCCAAGATGGGGGGGTTATTAACTCAGTTTGGGCCAAAATAAAAACCTTATGTATTAATGAATATGTACTTTTAGAAATGATTTTATATATCTCTGGTATAATACCATCATTACCCGGTGCTTTGTTTGATTTAAGCTTATTTATTTGTGTAATAACCTCTGTATATGAAATACTTTTGTCCAATAGTTTAATCTGTTGTTTATTAAGCTTTTTATTCATGTTTGTGGTTATAAACTCCTTTATTTTATCTTTAGGTTCCATGTTAATGTTATTATGGTTAATTTTGTGAAAGTGATTTCTAAATTCATCTAGTATTTCTGGTATACTAGAAACATTCTTCTTTTCCTTAGAGAAAAGATTTCTTTGATATGGTTTTGTTTATTCAACCTTTTTGTTTTATTTTTAAGTCTATGTAAGTATTTGGGGCTTATTGAATAAGACAAAACTTGTATTCTCTAAAGTTATTTTAACTTTATGAGTTAAAATTTCTTTGTATTTCTCATTTAGTGTGTTTATTTCTTCAATAACTTTCTTGTCCATAATATTTTCTTTATTATTATGTTTATAAGAGTCTAATTTACTTTGAATATCTAACAATTCCTTATCCCAAGATTTCCTTTTATTATTATACCATCTGATACTTTGTCCATATAGATATGATTTTAAGGCATCCCAAACATAGACAATGGAGACTTCAGGAGTATTATTTATGTCTAAAAATGTTTTACTTCTGAAAGTATATATTCTTTATAGTCTTTTAGTTGAGTTAAGTATGCTGGTATCCTTTTGATCTGAACATTATGAGTATTTTTTATCATGAATTCAAAAACAATTGAATTATGATCAGATATAGGACATGAAATGATTTTGGAATTAATTAAATCTGTTACCATCTGGTTAGAAATAAAGACCCTATCTATTTTTGAATAAGTTTTGTATCTGTTAGAAAAAAAGGTGTATGGTAATGATTTTGAATCTATCTGATTAGCAAAATCATTTAAATGTTTTGCATTAGATGTAATTCTTCTTTTTCCTATAGTGGTAGCATCACTTTCATGTAGTATACAATTAAAGTCACCAGCTAAAATAATATCTCCTATAGAGAATGATATGATCTTATCAAGATAATGTTTCACTGTATTAATACCAATTCCAGGTATCCAATATACATTAATTAAAGTGTAAGTCTTCCCATTAATTTGTATTGTAACCATACAAAACATTCCTTTGTCATCCTGATAAGACTTAATGGTTTTAGGAATGGGCATACTTTTATTCCATAAAATAGCCACTCCTCTTTTTTCTGAGTGTGCTCTGAACTAACCAATACTGTATATTTGTTTGTGGCTAGTTTATCAATATCTTTTTTCAAGAGATGGGTTTCTTGCAGGAAGACTAAGTTGGCCTTATGTAAATTAATGTATCTTATTAGGCTTGCCCTTTTACACGGATTATTCAATCCATTAATGTTTAAAGAAATTCCTTTTAAAGATGTCATTTGGCATTTTAAAACTTAAGAATCTTATGATCAAAATAACAAATAACAACATAAGTAATGTTACATCTCCTCCTTTAGGTGTACCTTTAAATATAGCTGTATTTATTGAATCTCTTATGGGATTTTGTATAGGATTCAATTTTGTTTGTAGTGACAATGAGTGTACAAAATATATTGTGGATGTCAAAACTATATACATATAACAATGAACAAGTGAAAATAATGTAAGGATTAAACCTTTCATCCAGCCTGGAGTTAAAAACTCCAACTTAGAGTAGTATTTACCACTCAAGTTAACCCCCTACCCTAAGCAGCAGTACCTCAGCTACCACCTTATCAATTTAATACTGGTTATATTTAACTTAAATTAACAGCTTTCAATTCAATTATCTAGCAAGACAAGACTACACATTTGATAAAACAGCATCATATAAACTAAAATAAACTTTTTTTTTTTTTTTTTAAACTATTCATACTACTATATACATCTATGTAATATAATACACTTGTATTCAAATAGCATTCAAATAATCTTGATATTTGGAACCAAGAGAAGAGAGAGAAATAAAAGACGTGAAAGAGGGAGAGAGAGTGAAAGAAAGAGAGAAAAAAAAAGGGAAGGCATATTTACATATTAATTTATTCAAAGTATGTAAAAATAAGTTCTAACATTCATTTAAATCAAAAACTTTGGCTAATATGGTTCAGACATTACATATATTAAGATGCATCTATTTTCTGTCATGTAAATGCAGTCAACAGCTTCCAAAAAACAACTTGAATTGCTTGTATATGAGCATTTTACTCATACTCATTATTGTCAATAGAATAAAATATTATATTTATAGAAATTGTTATAAATCATACTGCATAGTTATGCAAATTCTCAGAAACACTTGCATTATTGTAAAAAGCCATCTGTATTTTGTATGTCTATACTACTGCTTTAAAATATATCACATGACAATTTCTTCCAGAATAGAGTTATAAAGTTATTTATGCTTGTCAATCAGATGAATTAAATGAGTTATAGTAATGTATATGTTTGGAACATAAGTTTTAACACAGATTAGTATGCTGCAGTCAAGTAGATTTTCAAAAACACTTGAATAAATGTTTCATTTTCTATGCCTTCTAAAATAAGACATTTACTTACTACAAGAAACTGCATCATTTAAAATCATTATAACTGACATATTTTATGAATTATAACATAGATATTTAAGTAATTATATAAAATAACTCACATTTAAATGTTAAAGAGTTCATTTTCCTTCACATAGTCGCATTTGCATCAGTTCTACTTCCTGGTAGAGTGTTCTTCCTGAATCTGTGATGTGTCAGTGTGATATCTGGGTCAAAGGTCATATTGACTGCTTTCAGCTTCTCTGTGAGAATTCTGAGAGTTGAAGCTTTTAAAACAACTCAAGGACACTGTTCATGAGGTAGCCCACATCCCAGATTGTCTCCCTTAACATTTTGGCAGGAAACTTGTTAAAAACTAGTGACAAACATTCATTTAGCAGTGTAAATGCATCTAAACATGACAAAACCTTCACAATGTATTTTACAGGTTATTACAGCCTCTATGTAAGTGAAATTAAGCCCAAAGTTATTAATAAGTAATAAAACTCAATATTTTTGTCCCAACTCAATTTTTATGCAAATCTTATTATTTACTGTGTCTGTATGATCAAAAGCATTTCTATATATTAATATGAAAAAAAAATAAAGAGAAAGAATAAAGAAAAGAAAAAGAAAGTATAAAATAAAAGAGTGTAAAGCAGAAATAAAAAAATGTAAGAGAAAGCTATAAGAAGTATATACAATGGAATATTACTTACTGTTTATATTAATAGAGTTAAAAATAAAACATATTATTTACTATTATTTAGTTCTAATTATTATTAGTTAAAGCATGACAGATTATTTATAAACAAGCATAAGCAGTATAATCAAGAAAGTATAATTAGGAATAGCATTTGAAGAACATATAAACTTTTTACAAGGAATAAATATGTTATTATTCTATTAATCATATTTTCATTACTCTTCTCTCCCTGCCCTCCCCCACCCTTTACCCACTACATAATCTAAATAAAATGTCATTGTTTAAACAAAGAAAAGAAGAAAAGGAGAAAGAAAAAAATGTATCAAATTACTGACCTTACTTCACTTTTTCAGAAAGAGAAACAAATTGAATAATAGCTTGTTATTAGTTCCTCAGATATTTTGACTGGTTATGAAACAAAACATTTCTTTGCACACAGAGAATAACTTTGATTAAATCTTCTTCAGAATATTTTTGGCTTTCTGGAAATGCAGGAACTATATTTAAAAAGATTAATAATGAAGTAAAATGATGAGAGAAAAAAAAAACATAGAACAAATCATTTGTTTTTTAGTCTCTTCTTCTCTGAAGTCTTCCACGAAGTTTCAGTTGCCAGTCTCTTTAATGAAGGACTAGCCCATTCCATTTCCTCTATTTTATCCAAAATCTTATTTTTTTGATAAACAGTAAAGCAGAGTCTAAGTCATCAAAAATTTTAGGACCATCAGGAAGGAAGATTTTTAGCTTGGCAGGAAACAGAAGGTATTTTATAAACTGTGCTTTTTTAAGCTCCCTTATTAGTGGCAGAAAAAACTTTTCTTTTAGCTATTACCAAGGAAGAATAGTCATTGTCAAAACGCACAGTTGTCTCATTAATCTTAACAGGAGCTTTAGCCCAAGCAGATTTAAGAACCATCTCTTTATCAAAAGATGATAGAAATCTAACTATAACTGATCTAGGATAGTTTTTGTTAGAGTTAGTATTAGCTATAGATCTATGTGCTCTTTCGATACCAAAAGAGGCTGCTTCTGGGAAGTCTAAAGTTTTAGGGAGCCATGTTGTTAAAAAAAAAGTAATATTGTTACCTTCAATATTTTCTGGCAGTCCAAAAATCCTAATGTTATTGCGCCTAGATCTATTTTCCAGGTCATCCAGCTTTGTTTGTAAATGTGTATTTTGTTTCACCAGAAACTCAATGTTGATTTCCTCTTCTTGGATTCTATTTTCCATGTCATTCACAGCTTCTTCTATGCCTGTCATCTGGATCTTCTGTTGTTGCAGGTCTATATGTAACAAGTCTATTTGTTTTGTAGTTTTTTCTATGAAGGTATCTATTTTAGTATCCATTTTATCAATCTTAGCAGTAAGTTGCTGGATTATAGTTATCAGAGACTGAAGTTCTTTCTTGATGCTGGAGTCTTGAGAATTTGTCTTACTGGAACTCATTTCAGACTGATAAACTGACAGGAAAATTTCCAAAGTGATTTCTGACAGGAATATTGTTAAAATTTCCTTTCTTTTTTAGATATAGTTCAAGAACTATATAAAACAAACATATTTAGAAAGAAAATTACTTCAAAAATTATTTTTTTAAGTAATTAATTCCTGTCAGTGTAATGAAATTTGTGGAGCTGAAGAAATCTGCTGCTATCCTGTGTTCATCCTTGGCCACGCCCCCAACCAATAGCAATTCTTGACATCACATCCCTTTACTTACTTCTATAATATCCTTCCTTTCATTCTCCACCATATTATTCTCTTAAAAATTATAATCTGTTATTTAGTGTGCTGGAACTCCATTTTTTCCTTTCTTCTCATCTTTCTTCCATATACATTTTAAAATCCTACTTCATAATTCTTCATAAATAAACTCTTCCTTCAACCATTCATTCAGTGCATTTAGAACACACCCTATTTGCCAATCTGTTAATTTATTGCACATTCCATACCCTATACCATCCAAGCCTGATACTAAATCAACATTTTTCAAATTCATGCTTAACTCATTCTGGATTTTTTTCACTTTCCATTCTCTCTTATGTTCCTTCTTTTTACACTTGTACATATTTTCCACGTGCTGTACTACAGTACTCGTAATTTGCTAGTGTGTTATTTTTACTTCTCCTTTAACATTTTTAATTTCCCTCATTTTGCTAATTTCCTCCTTTACCATTTTATACAAATAAACAGATACCTCTTCCCTTCTCCTTTGTATATATCAACAGCTAAACAGTAATGTCTTCATTTTTTACTCATGTTTTTATATTATTTCTTTTTCTGTATCATACTACTTTATTGTATTATTATCCACATTCTCTAATATATTTATATACTTTCTCTTCCTTTTTTAAAAAATCCTGCCAATGGAAAACACACCAAAACTTTTTATTCTTTTTAAATTCAATCCACCATTTAGACTGATTTTTATAGAGGCCCTTCATGGTTATACAATCCTTCCACAACAGCAATACTTTCCACTCTGCAATTTCATTCCATAATTTCTCACTTATTCTTTGTATTCCCATTCCTGTTTTGATATACTCCCTTTTTTCCATCACCTCCATCCATACTGTTAATTTGTCTGAAAAACCCGTCATATCTGTATCATCATTTGCTACCCCAAAGCCATCCGATAATACAAAATAATTGTTTTCATATCCAAATGCCCCTTCTTCTATAAATCCACTAACTTTTGTTCAACACAGCTAATTTACCACATTTTTATCACTTCTTGTATTTTTTATATTGTTCACTTTCTTTCTACATTTCCCTTTAAATCACAGTTAAAATGTTCTGCAATCGTATATTCCATGTTAACTACCACATGGTCTACTATTTGAAACGGATTCTATCATTTCCTTGTTGGTTATACATACACACAATGCTACATTTCTATAAACATGCTCTGTCCACTTCACATCTACAAGAGTTAAAACTTCCCACCTTTCCAACATTACATCGAATGTTTTCATTATTTTTCTTGTTTCCAACAGGCACTCTGGAACAGTGGTCACCTCCTAAGTTCCATATTATATTTCCAGTACACAATTTTCATGTTTCCAGTCTATATTCGCTTGGCAAGACTCTTACATCTCTAACAGAACAACATTTACATCTCATATAGCACACCATTCCAGTATCACTACCCTTCTTATAGTGTTAATAATACCATTCATATTTACTGAAAGTATTCTAAAAAAAAAGTTATGTACTCACAATAACATTCCATCTGTGTTGTCCATTTTCATTCTCCCTCAACTGTTGGGTTCATATCCGACCCTCAGATCTGACTCAGCCACTTCTTCTAGATCGTAGAACATTGAATCTATTGAGCTCCTCCCTTTATCCATAATGCCCTAGTCACCTTACATACCTCAGATCTAGTTAACTGCCCATAGACTTGTATAATAGTTAAGAAAATGAAATAATGGAATCTGGGCCTCAAACAAATTAACAGTGGTTCCTCAAATATCTTTCAATCTTCCAGGAGTAAAGAAGAGAAGGGGGGTGATGGTTGGGAAGTTGAGGAAAAATTAAAATGGACAACACAGATTGAACATTATGGTGAGTACATACCTTTTTTATCTGATGTCACTTTCATTCATTCCTCAATTGTTGGGACAGAGTCCCCAGCAACCTAAACACCGGGTGGAATCTAAGGAAGGATATTCCTGAGCACAGCTAAGCCAAAGGCTGCTGTTCCCTAGAGACCATATCTAATTTGTAGTTAGTAACAAAGGTATGAGGCTTAGACAAAGTGGCAGCTGCACAAATATCATCCAATGAAGCTCAATATAAAAAGGCTGAAGAAGTTGACATAGATCTAGTGGAATGGGCTTTCAGTGGTTTTGGTAAAGGCAAAACCACTTTTTGTGGCTAGGGTCACTTTAGAAGCTGGTTTGCTTCATTTTGAATAAGAAAAGGAAACAACTGATCAGATTTCCTTATATGTTTGGTTCTGTGAAGGTAGAAACATAGCTGTCTGTGAACATCCAAGAAATGTAACACATGTTCTCCTTTGTTTGAAAAATTTGGAAATAAAACAGGGAGGATGATAAACTAATTAATATCGGATTCTGACACAACCTTAGGAAAAAAGGAAAGGTTAGTCCTTAAGGATAATCTGTCCTTGCGAAAAGTTATATAAGAAGGCTTAGAAGAAAGATCTTGAAGTTCAAACACTCACCTGGCAGATGTGATAGCCACTAAGAAAATATCTTTCAGGTCAAAAAGCTTATCAGATTTAGATGATGGTTCAAAACAAGGTTGGGTTAAGGCCTGAAGAACAAAGATCCAGAGGAGGCCTAAGTATTGGGGAGTATGCATAAAGGACACCAGAGGGTCAATTGTGAAGTACAGTCCTCTTGGGGACTCCCCCCAGTGCACTTGTTGAGAGGAGATGCAAAGACATCACAGCATGGTAGATCCCATTGACAGAAAATCCTCTCCATCACCTTCATGGTGAGAGGCCACTCATGAGGCATTAGAATAGAACTGCTTAACTTGCTTGCAATCATGCTGGATTTCCCTGGAATGTACACTGCTATCAGAAAACAATTGGATGAGATTGTCCATTGCCATACTCTCATTGCTTCTCAACAAAGAGGGTAAGATCTGGTTCCCCCTTGTTTGTTGATGTGCCAGACTATTGACATATTGTCTGTCTGAATCACAATAGTCCCATTTGGAAGAGCTTCTGGGAAGGCCTGCAATACTAGGAGGACAGCTCTTACTACCAGGACATTGATATGCATGTTGGTCTCTTTGAGGGACCATGTGCTTTAAATGGTCCTTCCCAAGAAATGCCCCCCCACCCAATCTGAGAGGTATTTATGGTCACTGTGGCCTTTGGCTGAGGGAGAACAAAGGGGCAGCCTCTTGTATGTGGTTGGAATGGATCCACCATAAAAGATAATTTTTGCAAGCTTTCATTATTATGATTTGACTGGATAAGTACTGATGGATAATGGAACACTGGGTTGCAAGTGTCAATTGAAAGATTCTCATATGGTACCTTGCCACAGTATAAGATTGATTGCCACTGACAGAGATCCCATTGCTTGGAGTATCAGATGAGCTGAAAGCAAATGGTTTTGAATAATCCTTTTGACCTGGGACTGAATTGTTTGAACTCGGGACAGAGGAAGATAGGCTATTTGAGTTACTGTATTGAAAAGTATACTCAAGAATTGCAAATTCTGAGTTGGTTTGAGTTGAGATTTATTGCAACTGACAGAGATTCCTAGATGAGAACAAAACTGGAGTAAGTAGTCCCGAGCTTGGATTAAAATATGCCTGTTTGGAGCAACTAGGAGCCAGTCATCCAGATATTGAAACATCCAGAATCCCTGCAGTCTAAACTGGGCTACAGTAATTGCCATACATTTGGTAAACACCCTGGGTGCTGTGGTGAGACCAAAGGGCAGCAGTCTGAATTGGTATTGACTGACTCCCAGCTGGAAATGTAGATATCTCTTGAATTGCCTGTTAATTTTTATGTGACAGTATGCATCCTCAAGATCTATTAAGTACATCCAGTCATCCTTGTGCAGAAACAGCAAAATGGACTGAACCATGACCATCCAGTACTTTGTATGCTGAACCAACTGACTTTGTTTGCTGAGATCCAAAACTGGCATCCAGTCCTCTTGTCTTTTTTGGCACTAAAAAGAATATTGAATACGCTCCAGACTCTCTTTGCTGAGGGGGGGACCTCTTGGATGACTCTCTTTTCTAGCAGCTTCTTTATTTCTAGTGCTGCTGCTTCACTCTGACTGGGTGGAACATCAGGCTTCTTCTTTGAAACCAACAGGGATGGATGGAAAAATGGTATTATATAGCCTCTAGATATTATCCTCCACACCCATCAATCTTTTGTAATTTCTAAACAGGCTCTCTGGTGCAGGGACGAATGACTCACAACTGCCTCTGGAGATGGACAGTCAGGCTTCCTTTCATGAGCACTGATAGGATCTGTCTAAGAAAGAATCTCTAGATCATTGGTTGTGCAGACCACCTCTGCCATGGGGACAGCATTTTACATTTGAGTTCCCCTCTCTGCCCCTTGGGTACTTGTCTCCATGTACATCTTGGAAGGGACCATGGAATTTCTTGAATCATATTTTTTTTATCTACTTCATTGGTGCCTAGAAAAGGACCACTGAGGGGTTGAAAAATGTACGCCCACAGCAGACAGGGCTTTTCTTTACCTGCTCAGACCTAGAGAGTGTATCTTTAACTTTGGGGGCAAATAATGAGGTTCTGTCAAAAGAAGCATTGACGGAAAAAGATTTCAAGGATTCCACAAAGTCACATAAGTGCACCCGGGCATGTCTCCTGATGTTAATATTTGAACCTGCCACTTGTGAGTCACCTTCAGCTGCATGGGAGATAAGCCTCATGGATGAATTTGAAATAGATTGTAGGGTAGTCAACTGAGAGACAACAGTATTCTGTACCTCAGGGGATATGGTCCCAGTGACAGACTTTGAAAGTTCCTTAGTGAAATCCCTCTGGAGTCTTCTAAAATGTGCCAACTAATTAAACCACCCAAGGGCAAAGGTCACTGAAGCATAGACAAGTTTTGGAAATCTGTCCAGTGCCTTAGACTCCCTGTTAGTGGGATGGACAGAGGAACTTTGTTCTGACAGTTCCTTTTTAGTGGCCACCACTATGACCATGGCATCAACGGGTACTCCTTTACTCCAGTGTGGTCAATTCTTAGGTGGTGCCAGGATCATATCTGGTCTTTTGGGGATTGGCTCTGTCATGTTAGACTCTTTTCATGCTCATCAAAAAAATTACATCATTGAGTTTATCGACAGGCAGAGTCACCCAAGAGTTAGATGGGCCAGCGCCAAAGGCCTCCATTAACACAAACTCCTCTTGGGATGGGTTATCGGGGAACCAACCATCTCTTTGCTTTAGGAGTTCTAAGATGTCTCCAAACAAGCCATCTTTAGGTGGTGATCAGGAGGACCCTTCCCCTTTATCGAAGTTGGTGCCCTCAGTGACAGACTCTTGTGGAGAATCTAAGTGCCTCCTTTTGCACTTCCTCTTCAGTGAGATGCTCCAGGGAGGGGGTTCCTATTAAGTGATTAAAGATGCATTCTTTCGAATGCGCCTTGATCAAACTTAAAAGAACGAAAAGGCAAAATAGTGAAGCGGCTTTTAAATGAATTCTTTCCCTGGGAAAGAATTTGCTTGGCCGCTTCTGTTACTTTGCCATTTTCAGCACTGTAGTGTGATCTCAAAGTTGGTATATTTAAGTAGGGGGTGTGGGGGACACAGCCCCCCACATCAGGGGGTGTTGAATGCGAAGCCCCCCACTTTATGTATTGTTTTAAAGTTTTTTTTTTGTTTGTTTTGTTTTGGAACAGGGAAAAAAAATCACTGCTCCGAGTGTTCGGGATTGTAAGCTTTCTCTTACATAGGGTTGATAAATCAGCGTTCACTTTTTTAAGCATTCACTGATTTAATATAGACCCCGGAGAGGTATAGTCTGAAGACTGGTTCAGGCTGGCTGTCCAATTGGAATGGATAATTAAAGCTCTGGACACAGACACAAATGAGACTGGGAAGTCGAAGCCAAGGAGGGTAGAGGTGTCTGAATGCTGGGAAGAGAGAAGGCCTTCTCCATTACCTTGAAGGCAAAATATCTGGAAGAAAGAGAAACTGACAGATCAGATAAGGTAGGCTTATGGACTGTCAGCTCCTCCCACCCTACTCATGGCAGGAGTGGGACCAAAGTTGTCCAGCGCTGTAGCCCTAAGGGGTAGAGATGGCTCTGACAACTTAGTTGAAGTCAACAGACCAAAGCTAGCAAGGACACTACAGCTCTGAGAGTTGTCTGGCTCTGAAGTGCTTGGCGACAGACATCTCAGAGACACCATCGGAGTCAAAGATGCTAATATCTTCGGACCCAATGCAGATGATTCCAGGACATTTGGATCTCATTGCTCCAAAACCAAAGGACAGATAGGAGAAGGAAGTAATAAAGGAGGTGTAGTACTGACAAAGGTCTCTGGACCTGAGGGGCTGGAGCTGGAAGAACTCCCATCTGTATCTGTTTCCTGAGAAACTTCCTCATCAAAAAAAAATCTTGTTTTGGATCTGATGAAGTGGTAACCCTGCAAAAGTGATAATCCTTGGAATAAAAACACCTTTTGGACTCTTTGAACTACTTGTTTTTCGGCTGGCTGTGTTGGTGTGCTCACATTTGCATTTTTGTCTATAAACTTCCTCATCACCCTGCACACGTCTGCTTTGGACAATCCTGGAAGACTGAGTGGATGAGGCTGTAGAGAAAGGTCTGGAATCTAAAAGAAGCCTAAAAAGGACAATGGGAGCCAAGAGGTGATTGGCTGCAGTAGACATTGAAATGAGTGGATCTTAGGGGAATTCTCAGGTCTAGGTTTTGGATCCAAAGCAGTCAGATCTGATGTTTTTGCTTGCACCTGGCACCTCTAGGCTTTTGGCTGCTGGCGAAGACTCTTGCTTCCCCCATACTTCCTTTTTTAGGAAAGGTCTCAAAAACAAACTTACAGGCATGTAATTTGCCAATCATAACAAAATAAAAGTCATGCTGCTAAACGCTAGGAGCTTAAACCAAAATCTACACATACGGGAAGCACTCCTATTAAAGTCTGTGCAGTCAGAGAAACCTGGTTCAAAGCCTCAGAGAGTACCTCAGCCTTGCAAAGCTACGATGCCTTCCACACCTTCAGACCACAAAAGAAATGTGTGAGAACCAAATAAGGCAGTGTTTCTATCTATATTAGAGAGAAATTCACACCCAGTCTAGTTAGACTGGACAACTTCATGGAGTTGTTCCAAGTTCAGGTTGCAGTAGGTAAGATCCCCCTCCATGGATCATGACCCGCATGGAGCTTACTTATCAATTATCCCACCATCAACTGGGAAAAGTACAGTTGTGTACACTTACCATAAATGTAGATGTCCAAGTGTATTCACTGTTGCAGTCATCACATTTGGGTTATCCCTGCCAGGGTAGCCCTCGGCCGGCCCGAATGCCAGAGACTTAGTATTTCTGCATCGGTTGCTGTCACTTGAAGACTAATGTCAGGTCGCCAGTGGTATAAAGTAAGGCAGCCGATGCCATTACATCAGTTTTTCTTGCCCTAACCTGTCAGGAGCCCCCAAAGTAGGAGGCCAGGTTCTGGTGGAAGAACCCCACCACTGGAAAATAAATACCAATATGTCCCTTGTAAGGAAAGGAAAACAATAAGGAATAATGGTAACAAAAGGAGAAAGAGAAAAAAGGGGGATGGAGGGAGGGAAATCAGGACTGCAACAGTGAATACACTCAAACATCTACACTTATGGTAAGTGTACAGAACTGTACTATGTTCTTCATGTTTCACTGTTGCAGTCATCACATTTGGTAAGATTCCCAAAGCTGAGGAAATGGTGGTGACAGTCAAAGAAGCTAGGGGCTGGCTAGGATGCCCTGCAAGACTGCAGAGGCAAACCCTGCCTTGGATTTGGAGAAGAGAGGCAGGTGGTAATGTTTGGTAAAAGTGTGAACAGATGTCCAGGTGGCAGCCTCCAGGATGCCCCCGGTGGGGACTCCTCTGAGGAAAGCTGCAGAGGTGGAGGCTGCTCTGGTGGAGTGTGTCCTGACCCCCTTAGGGGGAGGCTTACTATGCTGTTTTTAGCAGAAATGGGTGCAGTGTGCTATCCATTTGGAAATGCTTTGCTTGGAGATGGTTTTGCCTTCTGCCCCTGTAGCAAAGTTATCCAGCAATTGATCAGACGTTCTAAAGCATTTAGTCCTGTCCAGATAGTATCTGAGCTGTCTGTGCACATCTAGAGAGTGAAGCATCATTTCTCCTTTGTTCTGGGGATTAGGAAAGAAGATGGGCAAATGAACAGATTGGTTGAGAGCGACACTGGACAGTACCCTGGGCATGAAGGATGGGTTAGTTCTGAGCGATACCTGGTCTGCATGTAAGATGATGAAGGGTTGTTCCACAGCCATGAGTGATTGCAGCTCAGAGACTCTTCTGGCTGAAGGAATGCTGTCTTCCAGGAGAGAAATTTTAGCTCTGCAGAAAAAGCTGGTTCGAAAGGCGGCAGGGTGAGCTTTTCCAAGACAAAGTTAAGGTCCCAAGCTGGTGTTGGTGCCCTTCTGGGGGGGGGGGCTCAAGTTGCTAGCCCCTCTGAGGAACTGTTTGATCAAAGTGTGTGAGAAAAGGGGCTGCTCAGTGGAAAAATGAGCAGAAATAGCAGAGGCATGAATTCTTATAGAGGAGAAAGAGGGAGCACTGTGTAGTAGGTTATGGAGGGCTGTGCCATATTAGCCCCCTTAGCCTGGAACCAGACACAGAACCTTTTCCATTTATCTGCATAAGTCTTTCTGGTGCTAAGGCATCTTGCCTAATGGATAACATCCAGAACCTGTTTTGTGAGGATGGCAGATTGGTTCAGGGTTAAGGAATAAGCCAAACTGAGTGTCTGCAATTGGGGATACATGAATTCCCCTTCCCTCTGGGTAAGGAGGTTTGGAATCTGAGGAAGATGCCATGGAAACAGCGGGGACAGACTGTGCAGCAAGGGGTACCAGTGTTGTTGGGGCCAGTCTGGAGCTATAAGAATGGTCCTTGGTTTTTCCTCCCATATTTTGAGCAGTACCCTGGGATTGAGAGGTAGGGGAGGAAAGGCATAGATCGAGAGGTTGACCCAGGGGAAGGACAGGGCATCCACTTTCCAAGCCATGCTGTGACGCTCCCTGGTGCAGAATTTGCTGAGCTGACGGTTGGTGTGTGAGGCAAAGAGGTAAACCTTCAGGGTTCCCCATTTCTGAGTTATTAGGGTGAAGGTACTTGTGCAGGTCCAGAAGGTTTCTGCTTAATTGGTCTGTCAGGGAGTTGAGAGAGCCTGGTAGGTATTGTGCTAACAAGTGTAGTTGCATGGAAGAGGCTGTGAGACAAAGGGTCATGGGCAGCCTGCATAAAGGGTAGGAGTGAGTCCCTCCCTTCTTGTTGATGATCAACATCACAGTGGTGTTGTCTGTTTTGATCAGGAGAACCCCTGGAGAGAGAAGGGGTTTGTAAGCTATCAAGGCGTTCTGCACAGACATCATCTCTTTTTGATTGATGTGCCGGGGGATTTGCTGTGGCTCCATTGGCTCTGTATGCACCTGCTGTCTATATGCACACCTCAAGCATAGTCTGATGCATCTATGGTGAGGGTCTGGGCAGTGAGGTGTGGGGAGAAGGGCAGTTCCTTGTTGTGGAAGCATGCTATTGCCCACCAAAGAAATTTCTTTCTGTGGCAAGGAATTATAGGGAGAAGAGATTCCAGGTCTTGAGAGGGTTGACACCAAAGGCTCTTTAGGTACCATTGAAGTTTCCTCTTATGCAGTCTGGCATATGGAATGAGGAGTATGCAAGATGCCATGAACCCCAGAGCTCGCAGGATTTTCCTTGCAGAAAGCTGTGGCCTGGTGGCCAATTGAGAGAAGTAGGCTGTCCGGAAAATTTGTTTTTCTGGTGTAAGGTATGTCATCTGGGATGCTGTGTCCAGACTTGCTCCCAGGAAGATTATCCTTTGGGTGGGCACCTGTTTTGATTTATTTTCATGGATTGTGTACCCTAGGGAGGTTAGCAGGGTCTTTACAAAGGCCAGGTGCTTGAGCAGCTTTTCCTGGCTGTATGCCTGAATAAGGCAGTCATCTAAGTAGGTGTAATTTTGAATATTTCTCTGTCTGCAAAAGGCAATGGCTGGAGCCACGCACTTTGTGAAAACTCTGGGAGCAGTAGCTAAGCCAAAGGGAAGCGCAGAGAACTGAAAGTGTTGAGATCCTTCCCTAAAGCAGAGATATTTCCTGCATGATTGCCTGACAATGTGGAAGTAGGCCTTTTATAGATCCAGGCAGGCTAGCCAAGCGTCCTTGGAGAGCATGGGTAGCAGCTGCTGGAGGATGAACATTTTGAATTTTGGGATCACCAGGAAGGTGTTTAGAGTGGATAGATCAAGGATGGAACACCTGGTGCCCTCTTTGCTGGGCACCAGAAAAAGTCTGGAGTAGATGCCTTTCATTATCTGTTCTGCAGGAACGTGCTCTACTACCCTCAAAGAGAGCAGGAAATGGATTTGCTTTTGAACCTCTGCCCACTGATTTGATGGTAGATCTGGGAACCCTTTTGGAGTTGGAAAGGTGTAGAAGGAGAATTTGTACCCTGAGACATAATGTTCAAAACTCAATGGTCCTTGGTAATGATGGCCCAGGTGCTTGAGTGAAAGGAGAGTTTTCCTCCTAGAGGTAAGTGAAGGTGGTCAGAGGGGAGGTCGGGAGGAGGTGAGTCATTGTGAGTTCTTACCATAAGGGGATGGCTTAGAACTCCCTGGTTTTGAAGTGGAGTAAGTCCACTGCTTAGATCTCTGCATTCCCTGGGGCTGCTGTCTAGGGGGGGTCTGTTTCCGCTGTGCCTGTTTACTCGGAGCAGGAAAGGACCAGTGCTTGGACAGAAAATGCCTGCTGAGCCTGTAAGAAATCTTTAACTGTTTGCATACATTTTGCTTTTTTCCCCATCTTTTTTAAGACCTCTTCTGCCTTAGTGCCAGATAAGTTATCTTTGTGCAAGGGGGCATTCAACAATTTAGGTCTGGCAGGTGTTGTTCCTTAATGTGCATGTCTTCTAATGACAGATCCAGTGACTGCTGCCCTGCAAGAAGCTTCTAGGGTGTCAGTTCAAAGTGTGTTTAGTTACTTGACTTGCAGAATGCATTAAGTCTTGTAAATCTTTAGATTCTGCCCAAGCAGGAAAGGAAGACATTTTTGTTTAAGGAGTTCCAAGGTATGTTGCTGATATTTAAGCATATAGAACTGACAATTTAGTGCCCTGATAGCAAGAGTAGCTGAGGTGTATACTTTTTTACCCCATCTGTCCAATGCTCGGGAATCCCTGTCTGGGGGGGGGGATTCTTAGCAGAGGTTGCTTTAATCCCTTTTTGCCCTTGAAAAATTACCTCAGGGTCAGCTGTTGGACTTTTAAAAAGATTTGTGTGAGTCAGGGACTCTGTAGTACCTGTGTGGTTTTCTGGCAGCAGGAGGTAGGGTGTCAGGAGTCAAGCTGGATTCAAGGAAAACATCATCCACCACATCCAGGACTTGGTTGATGGCCAAGGGTCTGTGTCGTGGAAGATCTAGGATTTCCCTGAGTCTCTTTTAAGACTGATGGTAGTCCTGACTCTCTCATTGGAAATGCTCCATTAAAGTATGCAGAGTTTCCCCAAAGGAAAACTCCTCTGGGGGAGAGGCTGAAGGAATGGATTCCTCTGCATCAGAATCCTCATAAGTGGAGAGGGGTTGCATTTCTTCATAGTTAGATTCATCGGACTCTTGTTCAGACAAAACTTCTGGGGTCAGATCTCTTTTCCTTTTTGAGGGGGAAGCTTAGCTTCCCCTGATCAGCATAAGGTCTTCCGCCATTTTAAGCATTTGAGACTGAGGCAAGGTAGTGGGCGCCTGAGCGTGGGTAGTCAGTTTCTTGGGTGTGGTTTGAACCCTGAGCCTAAAGAACTCGGCTGTTTTTGAAAGAATGGTAGTCACGAAAGACGTCGGTTTGTGTTGAGATTCGGTGGTGTGAATGACATCCTTGGAAGCCGGTGCCTGCTCAGCACCTCCAGACCCATCCAAGGTAGAGATGACCGCAGGATCCGTAGATGAAGAAGAGGTTTGAGGCATACTGGACTCCGAAAGGGTCTCAGTAGTGGTCTGCGAATCAACATAAGTGGGCATCAGGGGCTACAAAAGCGCCTCACTGCATACCAGAGGACTGACGACTAGCTTAATGGAAGCATCATCGTTAGGTTTGGACCTGTGCAGTCTCTGTCTTTTTCTTTACTTTTTTTTTTCAGCTCTGCTGTTGGATAGCTTACCAAAACCATATCAGAATTCAAGGACTGTAAATGAAAATATCTGGCTACAAATAACGGCCCGACGGTGGATAGTTCTGGTGTTGAACAAAGCACACAAACGACAACATGGGACATCGTGGTCTAGGTCTAACCAAGTGACGCAGTAAGAGTGGAAGTCTCAGTGTGGTATTTGCTTTCCACAAGCGAGACAATTATTAACTTTTTCTGATATCGGTTAGTGCAAAAAAAAAAGGATCCCCAATGGGGTACTTTGCTTTAGAAGACTTCAACTTCAATTCAGAAATGAAAACTCAGGCAGCGGCTGATCGGCACTCAAGCAAACTACTTCTGCTTCAGGCTCCATGGCAAGGAAGACTGATGTAATGACATTGGCTGCCTTACTTTATACCACTGACAACCTGACGTCAGTCCTCAATCAACAGCAACCGATGCAGAAATACTAAGTCTCTGGTAGTCAGGCTGGCCGAGGGCTACCCTGGCAGGGATAACCCAAATGTGATGACTGCAACAGTGAAACATGAAGAACATCATACATTTACCCTAGTTCGCTAGTGCAAAAGGTCCTTGACTTTGTAAACTTACATGTCTTGGAACAAATTATTCATACCCCAAGAGGAAGAAACATACTAGAGCTGGTTCTCACTAACATGTCAAACAGATGCACTGCCACAACACAACTGTTGGACCCTCATTACTCAAATCTGACCACAAATCAGTGATCTTCAAGCTGGCACTAACACCAGAACTCACAAAAGGTGAAAGACTAAAACACTTCACCAAGGCAAACTATACCCTCCTTGGTGAAGGTATGAATGCATTCCAAGACCCCCCCCCAGCTGGAAGTGGTAACTACACCAAAGCTTACAGTAAAGCCTTGTACAACCACTTGCATAAGTGTATAGACTTAGCTGTACCAGAAAAAATCAAAGCCAAAGCTCGATCTAAAAACATGCTGCAATGTTGGACATCCAACATCAACAAACTTTACAATAAATGCAAAACGTTGCTGTCCAAGAAAACAAAGGAGAGGTCCCGACAATGGAAAAGCACTCTCCTCAGCCTCAACAGGCAAAAAAGACAATTTATCAAATCTTCTAAGGGCCTCTGAGAAAAACGTAGTAAGCACAGCCAAGGACAACCATAAGGCCTTTTACAGCTACATATTCAGACTAAAAGGTAGGACTCAAGAGTGGACAAAACTAGTGACCAGTGGTATCACACAAACTGACCCCACAGAGATAGCAAACCTGCTAGCCAATACATTTGGAGAAAGTTTCTCCCTTATCCTCTCCAAACTTATCACAAATCTTCCCCCATTTTTCCCCCCACCCTACATATCTGAAGAACAGGTCATCAAATCCTTGTCCAAGGCAAAAAACAAAGCCTCTATGAGACCAGACTGCATCCAAGACTGTCTTCTAAACAGGCAAGAACATGAACTAGCATCACCATTAAGTACCCTTTTCAATCATAGCCTAACCACAGACTTTGTTCTGAGGAATGGAGAACAGCAACAGTTATTCCCCTCCACAAAGGTGGCCTAGCAATGAACCCGGGGAATTACAGACCCATAAGCCCGACCAGCCTCATCTGTAAAGGAATGGAAAGTATCATTATGGACCTCAGAAAGACATAAGTGACCTCCAAACCCAATTTGACTTCATCAAGGGCAGATCCTGCCTGTTCAATATGGTGGATTTCTTCGAAAATGTGACCAGGGCCATTGACTAGGGCAAACTGATGCACACAGCATACCTTGACTTGGCAAAGGCTATGAACACAATCCCACACTCAGGCATTACCAATAAACTCAGCAAACTGAATGTTAACCCTTTTGTTGTAAGATGGGTTGAAAATTGGCTCACAAACTGGACACACACCATCAAAGTGGGTGACTCCACATCAACCAGCAGACCTGTCACCAGCCAGGTGCCACAGAGGTCAGTGCTGGGGTCCCTACTGTTTGGTATATACTTCTCAAAGTTCAGGTCAAAACTAAGGGGCCGTGGCTGACCATGTTTGCGGATCACAGCAAACTGGGTGCAATTATTGAATTCCCAAATTATGTCAGCATACTCCAGAAGGGTCTTATGTAGACCAACAACAGGTGTCTTAGTCATGGTCTCAAACAATGCAAAGAAATGCATCATCTCTTCTTTTGGCACGATGTCCCTTCACACTATCAAATCAACAGCACTACCCTAATTAGCTACGAAGTGGTAAGGGATCTGGGATCACAAGTTGACTGCAACCTTAACTTCAATCACCTTATGTCTACTTTAAGGATGGCTTTCTACGTAACACACTTGATTAGTAAAGGCATCACCTCGAGAGCAAAAGAGGTTATAACCCCTCTATACTCAGCACTAATACGCCCATAACTGAGTATAACATACTGTTCTGTATGTACCATACAAAGCATCAGAATCAACTGAAGAGACTCGGAGGTTTCCAACAAAGAATATCAAAGGACACCAGCACATGCCTTACACATACCAACTCAATTCCCTGTCACTATACTCTGTATCATACAGACTTCTTAGGGGAGACATATCTGGTTTACAGAGCAATCTTAGACCCAAAACTTAATGAACTTACTGCATATCCATAAATCAAACACTACTAGGGCTACCCATTCCATGGACCTAAATATGGCCTGGTACTTAAATAGGACATACTGGAGGGACAGATTTGTCTCCCAGCAACTGCTGCATCTTTGAAACAGAGCACCTCTATGATGTTCAAGAGGAACCTGGGCAAGTGGATGAGGCACCATAAATTCTTACCAGGGATAGCACCCACAACCCTCCTGGTCATGGGCAGTCATTACTAAATGCAATCTTGGGTATTGACTAGCATTTCTATGGTACTGCATTGGGATGAAAAGGCTAGACTTGAGACAGCCTATTGATCTCCTATGATTGTGATGAGAAGTCAAGGGGGGTAGGGGCTGGGAGAATGTTGTAGAATGTTTGCCTGATATTTTTGGTGTGTCCCTCACCACAATATGATTATGTAGCACAATGTTGAGGCTGAATCTACTAGTAAAATGGATTTCATATCCTTCATGTAATGCACAGTACATTCCCTGGCTTTATGCTTTTATCCAGAGTTCTTGGCTAAGGGGCAGGGGGTGGTTGTTAAGCATGTCGATCTCCAGATATTTGCCTGATACGTCTGTTATGTCCATCATAAATGAAGTTTTCTAGCAAGTACATCATTTTACTCCTTTGTTCTATGAATGATTTTGGTTTGTTTAGAACTGTGTGCCAAGACACTGAGAAGTACTGGTTAGGTGTATAAAAATGTTGTGCATGTTATGTAGTACCTGTAACTGCAACACTGCATTCCTTTATTTTGGGTGGTTTGTGATTAAAGTGGAAGTAGTTTTTGGGAATGTCTTTTGTGCTCCATAATTTATTTCTTGCCACATAATTTGGTGTGCTGTCCTTAAAACTTGTGACTTTCTACCTAACCATTTCAGACCCTAGTTGTCTGTTCCAGAGAGCTTGTAATAGCAATATTGTAAGCCTTTTTGAGTCTCTGCACAATTTTTTTTTTTTGAGTGGGGATGAAATGGAGAGAATTTTGTAGAATAAGCTGAGGTTTGCTTCCAGTGTCCGGTATTTGACCTAAAACTCTGTCATTTGGACTTTTTCTCAATAATTTTTTGCCGACTGGTCAGCTGCAGTGCTTTTGCCTACTGGACCTTGCTTCACTTCAGTTTTTCTGCCTAAAGTGCAAGATTGAATCAACTGGTCACTTTTCTTGCTGGGTGTGCATTGCATCATAGATTGTGTAGCTCTCAGTTGACTTAGTGCAGCAGCCATACCTCTCAACTGTACAGATTTTCACAGAATGTCCAGATTTCTGCCTCATATTTTTGGCCCATTTTTCATAAAAAATGTGGTTTTCTGACAAACCATCATTAAAGATTGAAGCTAGAAAATAATGATAGACATTTGGTGTTTTAGACTTTACCCTTCAGAAAATTCATGCTAATGCAAAAACCTGTTAGTCTATCAACTTTCCAAATTTTGTAAGAGCAAAATTTAAAAATTGTCCCTATTTTTGTACCTTTGTCTCACTTTTACTTAAGGCTTTGTCCAGATTTCTTGCTCTAAGAGGTTGAGAGGTACAGCAGCAGTTTTTCTACTTAACCTGATTGCTTTTTTTTTTTTTTTTTTTTTTTTGCAGTGGTCAGGCCTTAACACTGCTGTCATTATGTATGCCATGGATATATAAAACTCAGTTGACATGAGAATTTACATTTTGAAAACTCATTTTTTATATCAAGATGTAGGGCTAGAGGTGATGGTAATGCTACCTGGTTGCAGACCACAAATTTTGAGTTATTTCCTTTTATTATGACTTTTTGTAGAAATAGTAGCACAACACAGTAGAGGATGCTTGGAGAGCAATGCACAAAAGTGGCATACAATTAGTGTTTGCATTTTTAGGTAGAGGCAGTAGTGTGTTAAGGGAAAGGTTGTAGGTTTATAGCTTGAGTTTACAGTAAAGACACTCATAGGAAGTTACTAGGCTATTGGCTCTTATAACCCTAGCCAAGAGTTTAGCCCATGTTTAGCCAAGTTAGCACCTGATGACCCTGTCCAGCTGAGACATCGGTGGAATATCAGGGATGTGTTTTATGTTTCCCATCTGGTTATCCAGGTTGTGCTTAAAAGGGTGTAAAGCAGTACTCTGCTTGATGTAGGGAGGGAGTCTATTCCACAGATGGGGAGTCTCTGGGTCACAAATCTGCCCCACCACCAAGTCCTATTGATTTCACAAACTAGGTTGAGGCCACACACGTGACTTACTCGAGGGAAGCTTGACTTGCGTATATGCAGCAGTTCCATCAAGACAGGGTCCAAGATCGCCTTGTATGCCAGACAGAGGTCACCTCCGAGGAGTCTGTATGAAACTGGGTAGAGGGCTAGGGCTTTTTGCCTATTTGTGTATGGTAGATTTTTGAGGCACTGGATTCTGCTGGTGAGGAACCTCTGTGGTCTCTCTAGCTGCTGCATGTGCTTTGCAAGGTACATGCCAAATTGGGCATTGTACTCAATAATGGGCCATATAAGGGATGATATGACCTCCTTGTCCCTGGATGGGATACACTTACTTATGAGGTGGGCCATGTAAACAGCTTTCCATACAACAGAAGCAAAATGGTGGTCAAACGTCAGGTTGCTATCAATCTAGGTGCCCAAATCCCTCATGACTGATTGTATGCTTAGGACGTTATTAATTTGATAATTTGTGGGGATGTCACTCTCCTCAAAGGGGATGATGATGCATTTTTTGGTACCCAGCTTGAGGCCATGTTTCTGGCACCAGTCATTTGTTTGGGTAAGATCTTCTTGGAGGATGTCCACATCACTATGGGAATTGATAACAGCACCCAGCTTGCAGTCATCTGCAAACTTGGTCAGCCATAGCCCACTGGTTTTGGCCTGCACCTCAGAAAAGTATATCCCAAATAAAAGAGACCCCAAGACCGAACTCTGGGGTACACCACTCATTACAGGTCTGCTTGAGGTGGCTTCTCCTATTTTGACTGGGTGGGTTCTATCAGTGAACCAGTTAGCTTACCCATCTGGTAACATATGGATTGATGCCTAGTTGAGAGATCTATTATGCCGAGTGGGGAATAGTGTTGAAGGCATTGGCCAGGTCAAGGTAGGCAGTGTGCAGTCTTCCCCTCATCCATGGCTTCGGTGACTGTCTCAAAGAAGTCAACCAAACTTAACAGACATGACTTCCCCTTGATGAAGCCAAACCATGTGGGATCAAGTGTTTGGAGGTTGCCACTATCCTTGTTAATGAGGTCCATGATAATCTGTTCCATGGCTATGCAGATCAAGCTAGTTAGGTTGATGGGTCTATAATTTCTCTGATCTGTGGACTCATGACCTTTGTAGAAAGGGATAACAGTATCTGTCCTCCACTCAGCTGGGACAAAGCCAGTACTCAGGCTTTGGTTGAATAGGGCATCTAATGGTACTGCAAGCTCCTACCCGAGTTCATGTAGGATCCAGCCTATGATGTCATCATGCCCATGGAGGCAGTATTTTGAGTACACTGGTTGGTTAACTTGGAGTTTACACTTCACATATTGTGGTAATGGACACCTCAAAATTGAGGGTTTGACTCAGTGGGTCCATTTAGTTAATCTGATGGGTAACATTCCACTATCGTCATATCTGTAAAATACCATCATCCTCAGAATGCTAACCTTTGTCAAACTTTCAGTTGACTTTATGTAGCCAAGAGTAATTCAAAAAAAGTGGTGTTACATGAAGTGTAGTACTTTTTACTAACATTATGACAAAAGGACCCAATAGCTGCATGTGTAGTAATTCTGCTTTACTTCCATTCCCAACTGGAAATGAAACACACACATTTGTCTGGAGCAGCAGTGGAATGAGGATGCGAAGACAGGGTTCCAGGTAATCAGGGAATGAAGATTCAGCAAAAAGTCTGCCTGCAGTACAGTCTATCCATTGTGATTCCAGCATCCTTGCCATAGAAAGTGCCCACTATGTTGCAGGCTACCTCTTGTGAACCTATAGCCATTACAGTGGGAGAAATTATGTCAACATATGCAGCCTCAACTTTAGAAGTGCTGTCCAGATCATCAGTTTGATACACAAGACCATCATACTTCAGTTGTGACAACAGATGTGGCCTGTGATTTGCAGAAAGTGTCAGGTGTATCATTTGAGGATCTAGTAATTTGGCCAGACTTGATAAGGGATGAGTTTCAGGTAGCTGTCATCCAGCAAGTACCTGTGTAAGTGGTGTTCCCACAGTTCCCAATCAACGAACAGAAAAGATTTACATCAGAGAACTATTTCCATATGCTGCCTAATAGGGGGAGAGCAAAATGTACTTGGTTGATATATTCTGTCTCAAAAGATGCACGGTTTTGCTTTGCATGTAAATTACTTCGACATTCTAAACATCTTCTCCAGTCAGGTGGTTACAGAGCATGGAGAGAGATGCCCAAAGTTTTACACAGCCATGACCAAGCATCACAGTATGAAACATGCATGAAGTGGAAGGAACTGGACAATATAGTAAAGCAGGTAGACAGTGGATGACAGAAGACAAGAAGTTATTGAAAAAGAGATAACAAACTGGCATGTTAGAACCATTACAGCTATTGTCCAATACCTGGCAGAACAGAATATGGCATTCCATGGTACCAGTGATGCCCTGTATACCTATGGCAATTTCTTAGGCCAAGTGCAGCTTTTGTCAGAGTTCCATCATGGCTAAACACTTGCATCATATTAGGAATAACGTAATGGTACATTATTCTGGGAAGGACATACAGAATGAAATTATTCAGCTGACTTCAAATGTTACTTTAAGGACCACTGAAGGGAAGGTGAAGAATGCTAGGTACTTTTCCATGATTCTTGATTGCACACCAGACATTTGCATCTGCAGTAGTAGTTAGGTATATGGACATTTCAAGGACTCAAGTCACAGTAGAGGAACACCTTCTGGGGTTTGACTCTGCAAAACCATCAACTGGACTTCAATGACTGTTGAGGACAAGGATATGACAATGGCAACAACATGAAATGGAAATGACCTGGAATGCAAGCCAGGATAAAGCAGATGAATTCAATATCTTTTTGTGTGTCATGTACCTACCATAATTTAAATTTTATAGTTAGTGAGGGAGCACATTCATCACTACAGGCTGTGTTGTTTTTTGGATGTCTGCAGAACATTTATGTACTCTGTTCAGCATTAGAGTCAATGGCAGAGCTTGAAATGACACAAACATCACTGTGAAGCCACTGTCTGAGATTCACTGGGAATGCAGGGCAGACTCTATTAAGGCAGTATGATTTCAGTTAAAGGGAGTAATGGAAACATTACAGTAGACAGGTTAAGCTTTGCATACAAGTGATGCTGCAACATATCAAAAAGCAAGGGGACTATGCTTTGACATTGAGGCATATCAAGTCATTATATGTTTGTTTTGCTATGACTTGCTGACAGATGTAAATCATGCAAGCAATGTTAAGCAGAATCCATCAGTTGATATTTCTACATGTGCCAAAGTGATGGTATCAACTAGGGACTTGCAGAGAGACAGGCTTTCAACATGCCATGGGTGAAGCCTCCCAGACAGAACTGGATGTTGGCACATTGCAAGAAAAGAGGCAAAGGAAAGTAAAGTGCTTCTTTGACTATGAGGAATAGGAAGAGACTGTAAAGGATCCAGAGATAAAACTACATGTAGATTTCTTGAATGTGCTGCTGGACACAAGTACAGGAATTTAGTGACTGGTCTGAGAGACTTTGAGAGCCTGATAAGGCCGTTAGATTTTTTTTTTTGTTTGTTTCAAGTATTAAAGCTTTGAGTGAAGTTGCATTTGACACATTGATCCAACAGTGCAAGGCTCTGAAAAAAAAATGACTGACAGGATAAGTGGCCACTGTGACACTGATGCCTGACTTTAGACACAAACTGAAAAGTCTTTCTCGAGTGACTGATACGGAATCATCACCATGGACTATGTTAAATTTCCTCATTCACAAACAGTTACAGGACATCTATAAAAATACTTCTGTTTCACTGCACCTGTTAACAGTGGCTACTGTAGAATGCAGCTTTCCTGAACTGAAACCCAAAGATGTACCTACGTTCATCAATGTATGAGGAGAGACTTTCAGGCTTAGCTGTGCTGTCAATAGATAGAGCATGAAGTGGGACAAGGTTTAGTGCATGGCAGTCTTAAAGAAGACTTCGTCCGGAAGAAAATTCCTAAGATCCCAGTACAATTCTAAGCATCTGCTCATTATTTTCTTTCCAGTAATATCTTAGAATGGTGTATGGAAATAAATTTCAGGTAGCACCTTAGCCTGGCTTGTATAGTACGTTGTGTATTCACAGATTTTGCTTTTGAGCAGTTAGGACCAAGTCAGACAAGGAGGATGAAAAGTTGCAGGATTTGTTGAGGCAAAGGCATCTAGTAGAGGCAGGACTCATCCTGAGGCCGGGACAGAAGCACAGGAAGAACAAATTTCTCATGGCACTAAAAGTGGCAGCAATCAAAAAAGCTGAGGAGCTAACTACACAATGAATATAAATGACACTCTGGTGTCTATCATCTGTGTGCTTTTAGACTTCACCTGTTCCTCTTTGGTTATGAGTCTGTCTACTTCAGTCTTAGTAATCCCCATAGCTTTCTCCTGTATGTCTTAAGCGTTTCTTTGGGTTTGAGTCTGTCTGCTTTAGGCTCTGTAATCCCTGCAGCTTTCTCCTGTATGTCTTGTGCATCTGTAGTCTTTTCTATGTCTGTCCCATGGCTGTCTTTTGTGCTTCTGCAGTGGACTGTTTTGAATGTTTGTAGCTCTCTTTTCCTCGTGTAATGGCATCAGTTTATCTAATGCATCTTGTGTATTTCAGTCTTGCTATAGTGCTGTCGTTGTCTTATGTTTGGGAGTCTATATGGGTGTCTCAGTTCCGGCCTGCAGTACTGCTGCCTTTGTCTTGTGTGGGTCTCTGTTCCATCTTGCTGTAGTTTTGGCCTGGTCTTGTGTGCCTCTGTCCTGTGTGTGGGAGTCTGCATGGGTCTTGCTGCACTGCTCTTTGTCTTAGGTGAGTGTCTGTCCTGTGTGCAAGTTTGTGTGGCTGTTAATGGTCAGTCTTGCTGTGGTCTTATCTCGGTCACATGTGGGTGCATCTGTCCTAGGTGTGGGTGCCTCTGTTCAGTCTTGCTGTAGTGCTGTGTGTGTCTTGTGTGGGTGTCTCTATTCAGTCTTGCTGTAGTGCTGTCTTTGTCTTGTGTTGGTGTCCTGTGTGTGGGAGTCTACGTGTAGTGTTGTATCTGTCTTGAGTGGGTGTCTATGTCCTTTGTGTGAGAGTCTGTGTAGTTGTCTGCCTTGCATGTCTCTGTCTTGTGTGTGGGGAATCAGTGTGGGTCTCTCTGCGTACCTCTGTGAGACTGGTACCTTGATGCAGTACAGAGGCTTGTTGCAATGTAATAATATTGCTACTAAATGCCAGTGAATGTGTGTGTTGTGTACCTCTGTAAATGGCTCTCTTGCTGTGGTACAGGGGCTTATCATAATGCAACACTGGCACTAAATCCCAGTCAGCATCTGTGTACCTTGGCACTACAAGTCTTTGTAATGGTCTGAATGTAGTAACTATGCAGTAATCATTAAATGGTGCTGGGTGAGCTTAACAGGGAAGGGGGCATGACAGCAATGTGATCACACTTTGCACATTCTCCTGGGAAAGGCCCCAACTTAAAACTTCCTGGGGGCCCACAAAATGTTAGCACCAGCCCTGAAAGATGGATGGATAAATAACTAAATAAAAAATGTGCTGTGTTTTGTCAAAAATTCAGAATAATGAACATATTTTTGCTGGCTCCACTGAACAGATTATCAAGAATGCTGACTTTAATTTGTGGGAAGTCACTGCAACGCAGAGTGTGGAAATTTGCCCTTTTCACACTGTACTGCAATATTGGACTTGGGGTGTGTGTGTGTTTGTGTAGTACAGAGCATGGGGTCTTGCTTCTGCAAAAAAAAAAAAAAAAAATGTTTTAGTGGGCTCATTTTTTTGAAATTCTGCATTTTATTCTTCTAATGTTCTGTACATCAATCTTTTACAGGTCAACCAAATGCGAGATTATATGTATATTTGGTCAGAGGATGCCTTGTATACCAGTCACAGAGCACCTCTTAATCTGTATGATACAGTGTATAGTGATGGGGGTCTGAGACAGTCAATGTAGGACATATTGTTTAGTCCTTGTGCCCTTTTAGCAAAGTGTACCAGTTGATGTTCCAGGTGTTGCATGTGTCTGGACAGATACATGCCAAAGGAGGCATTATACTCCATGACTGGCCTAATGAGGGCTGATTGGGGGGGGGCGACAATGACATCTCTAGATCTACAAGTAATCATTTTGTTTATAAGCTGTGCAATATAGAAGGACATTCTTGCAACAGTGGATATATGTTGATCAAAAGTTAGATCACTGTCCACATCAGCCAATGTGATAGTTCCCTGGGACAGAAAACTTCTCAAAAGGCACAATAATGCATTTTTTGGCATTTAGTTTCAGTCCATGATTCTGGCACCGGTTATTTGTTTGGGACAAACCTTCTGGCAAGATGCCCAAGTTATTTGGGGATTCAGTGACTGCTCGTGCTTGCAGTTATCTGCAAATGTAGTCAGCCAGAGCCCTTTACTATTGACTTTTAATTCAGAGAAATAGATGCAAAACAGGATAGGCTCAGCACCAAATGCTGGGGACTCCACTGGTGACTGGTCTATTACCTTCACTCATGGCTTTATTAACCTTTTTCAAAAAAAAAAAGGTCTAACAGGTTGAGTAAGCATGGCCTGCCCTTAACAAATTCAAATTACTTAGGATCATAGGAGGTTACTAGGCTAATGACCCTGGGGCCCTTACAAGCTTAGCCAAGAGTTTATTCCCAAAAAAAGAAACCTCAGTCAGCACCTGTCAGAGGGACACTGGTGGAACCCCTGGAACAAATTTGTGGTTTCCCATCCACTCATCAAATTTGTGCCTGAAGAGGGTCAGAGAGGTACTCTGTTTGACAGGTATGAGAAGTCTATTCAGAGATGAGGCAGCCTCTGGGAGACAAACCTGTCTCTCCAGCAGGTTTTGTTGATGTTGCATATTAGATTTAGGCCTTTTGAACAGGTAATGGGAGAGGAGTTAGACTTACGGATATGGAACATTTCTAGTAGGGCAGGGTCCGATATTGCCTTGTAGGTGAGACACAGATCACCTCTGAGCAATCTATATGATACGGAGAAGAGTGATAGTGATTTGAGCCTGTCCACACAGGACAGGTGTTGGGGCCATGGATTCTCTTTGTGTGGTATTTCTGTGGCCTTTCCAGTTTGGCACAGGTGTTTAGAGAGGTACATACCAAATGGGGCATTATACTCAATTTTTGGCCTAATGAGGGAGGAGTACAGAGAGGTAATAACCTTTCTTTCTGGATGCAATCCCTTCACTTATGAGATGAACCAAGTAAAAGGCTTTTCTGACCACTCCTCCTACATGATGGTTGAATGTGAGATTGTTGTCAACCTGAGTACCCAGGTCTCACCACAGGTTGTGTGCTTAGGAGGTTGCTGTTGATGTGGTAAACAGTAGGGGCCATGTTTCTGCCGAATGGTATAATACATTATTTTTGCATTTAACTTAAGGCCCTGACTTTGGCAGCAGTCATTTGTTGCGACCCTCTTGCAGTATGTTAACATCATTTGGGGAGTCAGTGGCAGCACCCAACTTTACAGCCATCCACAAACTTGGTCAGCCACAGGCCCTTTTGTCTTTGCCTGGATCTCTGAGAAGTAGATGGCAAACAGTAGGGGTCCCAGGACAGATCCCTGGAGAACACCACTAGTGGCAGGTCTGCTGTTAGAGGTGGAGGTGCCTATTTTGACCTTGTGGGTCCTATCAGTGAGCCAGTTGTCAACCCACCTGATGAGACAGGGGTTTACACCAAGATGTGTTAGCTTTTCAATGATGCCTGAGTGAGCGATTGTGTCAAAAGCCTTGGCCAAGTCAAGGTAAGCTGGATGTACTTGACTTTCCCTCATCCAGGGCCTTGGTGATGGTCTCAAAGAAGTCAGCCAGGTTCAATAGGCAAGATCTGCCCTTGACGAATCCAAATTGGGTGGGGTCAAGTGCTTGGAGATTGCCCATGTCCTTGTTTATGAGATCCATGGCTTTCCAAATCAGACTTTTCAAGCTAATGGGGCAATAGCTTCCTGGGTCAGTGGTGGCAACACCTTTGTGCAAGGGGATGACAATGGCAGTTCTCCACTCTGCTGGAATGAAGCCTGTACTTAGGCTGGGGTTGAACAGGGTGCTCAATGGTAAAGCTAGTTCTTGCTGGAGATGGTGCAGAATACAGCCTGGAAGCTGTGTTTTTTTGCCTTGGATAGGGCCTTTAACACTTGATCTACAGAGATATGAGGTGTGGGATAAGTATCTGGTATGTCAAATGGTGCTTTGGGGGGATGGGGGTGAAGTTTGCACTGAACCCATCAGCTAGCAGGTTGGCTAAGTCAATAGGATCAGTGTAAGTAGTACCATTAAGTACTAATTCAAAACAAACCTGGGCTTTGCCATGTAGGATCCTGACATAACTGAAGAAGGCTTTGTGGTTTCCCTTTGTTTCAGAGGCTAGTTTCAATTCATAACTGACTTTCAAGGTTTCCACTAGTGATTTAATGTGCTTGTTGAGGCTGAGGAGGGAGTTTTTCAAATTTGGAATTTGTTCCTTTTTACCCTTGGACAACAGGTTCTTCCTTTTGTTGTAAAGCCTGTTGACCGAGGATGTTCACCAAACAGGTTTATGTTTCCTTGAAGAGTAGGTTTTAGTTCTGTTGGGTATGGCTGATTCCATGCAGTTGTGCAGGTGCTAGTATACTGCATTGACGTACTGTTCAACATAGTTGTCTGCATCCTCGGGGGGGGGGGGTCGGTGATGTGAAAATACTGATACCCTCCCTTAGAAAGTTGTAGTCAGCCCTTGAGAAGTTTTTTAGCCTGATTATGGCTGGGGGGGATTGAGTGGGACAGAGACTTTGAATGAGACAGACTGATGATCTAATCTCACCAGGGAAAAGCATACTATGGGAGTGGTGCAGCGGTCACCCATGTTGGTGAGAACCAAGTCCAGAATGTTATCTCCCCTTGTGGGGATGAGATGAGCTGGTCTAGTGCATTAGAACTGATGAAGTCTAGGAATCATTGGGTGAGTGCATTAGTGCAGGAACAGTTCACCCAGTCAACGGTGGGGTAGATGAAGTCACCAAGGATCATGGTGTTAGGGGGTACCTTGATGGAGTCAAGTAGGTCCAGGTAGGAAAAGTGAGTGCTCTGAGTCATGGAGGGGTGTCTATAGCTGGCTATACCTTGGATGGGTGTCTTGCCAACTGTCAGATGCACCTGGAGTAATTCCAGTGTGTCATGATGGCAAACCAGTCTAGAGGTGAGCCTGTCCTTAATGAAGAAAGAGACTCCACCACCCTTAGTCTTTCCGACCTAATTTTGGGGTCAGAAAGTGTGGAATGAGGCATAGCCTGGTAAGACAGGGGTGCTCTCTGCATCCCTGAACCAAGTTTCCGTGACCGCACAGACATCAGCATCTTCCAGTACAAGGAGTGCCTCCAGTGACTGCATTTTCAGGTTAAGGCTCCTAGCATTAAGCAGCATGACCTTCAATTTGCTTTTTGACAGATCTTTTATGTTGGAAGATTTGTCTTTGGGACATAGCCTAAAATGGCCACAATGGGTGAGGCAAAAGCCTTGGCCAGGATCCGGAATCCCAGGGCTGACAGGTGGAGGCCATCTCTGGCAAAGCATCAAGGCCTGTTAACCATGTCATCCCAGGCAGACAGATAATGGATCCCCTTGGAAAGAAATCTGAAGGTAGGATGCTACTTAGGGCTAGGTTCACCTGGGACACGCACACTCTGGGAGCTCAATCATGTCTCTCTTCATATAGTCCAGGAAGATATGTCTCAAGTCATTCACAACAACATGGACAATGACAAAGGCATATTTGTACCTGTTATGGAGAGACAAGTGCGTGCGTGATGTGGTGGATTCTGGCACCTGACAGTCAACTGACTGTGACCTTCTCCTTGTCAAGCCTGGTGAGGGGGACATCAGTGTGTCTCACAACTGGGTCACCAATGACTAGTATGTTTGGTTTATTGTTATGCCTTATGGGCTGTATTTGTGAGAGACTGCTATGTTGTCTGCTGTCTGTAATGTGTTTTGTGTGGAATGCTTGCGAGTGTGTTTTGGGGGGTTCTCTTGTTTAGGTAAGTTTTTATTAAGGACCTCTGCATAGGTGTGTGTGTTTGTTGTACTTGGCTATGTGATGTGGGTGGTGTGGTGTTTGTGCTGGCAATCTCCTCCTTGTCAGAAGTATTGAGTGTGACACAAGAGAACATGGATTCCAGGTTACTGATGTAGATGCATTTCTTGCAAATAGAATTATGAACTAGGAGAAGGGGGCTGCCAGTGAACATGAGGCAGTTGTTACACTGTCTCAATATGCCTATGTCAACCAGGCTGGCAGGAGAAACTGATAGGAATTGTCCAGACAGTGTTCTGTATACTTGGTAGACTTATGAAGAGGGTTTTCATAAGGGTTTGTCCACAAGAATGTAGTCCACAAAACCTTCTTAAATGTGAAGTAACTGTCTTAAAACACAAGTACTAAAACCAAAACTAAGATGCTTAGAACAGCAGATAAACTTAATCAGGTTAGTAACAAGCAGTAATAAGTGCTGCAGAATAAGAGCACTTGAAGAGTACACAGCAAAGCAAAATAAAGTAGGTAGAACACAGTTACAGTAAGAGCAGCTGAAAAAATTGTAAAATATTTTTTTGTTAAGTGGAAAGGAAACAGAAGATAATGCAAGATTAAGAGACTATGGGGCTTGGCCTTCCCAAATGCTCTCTCTGTACACAGTAGACAGACCTGATGAGACTGGTAGAACTGTCGAAATTAAAGAAGCAAGGGGCAGTCCTTCCCAAATGATCTCACTGAACTTAGTTGAGTGGGCAAATGAGATGGATCTGTGAGGAGTGTCCAAAGATGATCAGCAGGGATGGGCAATTCCAAAGCCACTAAGTTTAAGAATACAACAACACTTGTGCAGGACGATGGGAAAAACAAACTGCAGAGGGAGATACCACCAATATTCAATTAATATTCAATTAATATTCAATTAAACAAATAAATGCAATATAGTTTTGTTAAATATCATTGAAACAGAACAAGTCCACTTGTCCAGTGTTTGGAGGTTCCCTATGTCCTCACTGATTAGTTCCATGGTAATCTTTCCATGAATTTGCTGAGGTTAAACAGAGTTGCTTGGGGGGTGGGGTAGCTAAATCGTGCATCATACTATTTGAGATGCATCCAGGGATGTTGTCAAGACCTAGTCAATACAGTACTTTCAGCTTTTGATTGTGCTTTTAGGACTTGGCCTTTGTAATAGCTGGAGACAATTAGTTTCAGACGTATCTTGTAGGGCAAATGGAGGAGTAGAAGGTGTAAACATCTGAGATGAATTTATCCACCTGCACTGTACTTCTAGGGTTGCCACCTTTCGTTGTAGTTAAAACTGGAGTAAGGCCACACCCCTCATCACCCGTAACCCTGCCCATTCCCACCTCTCTCCTGCCCACATCCCACCCATTTTGTGATGTCATTATGACACTGGCAGACTGGAACGCCCTGTTTTTTTCCATTCCTGATGCATGCTTTCAGCTGATTTGCTATACTTTCTGTAAAAAAACAAAAAAAAAGCATAGTAAATCAGCCGATTTAACAAACTCCAATAGTCTGTTTCCTTTTTTTGAAACAGAATACCCGAGTTTGTACAGTGTTTTCTGGACTACTGGAGAATCAATTTGATTTCTGGATAATCAGGAAAAACAAAATGGATAGGTGGCAACCCTATGTTCTTCTGAACATAACCAAGAAAGTCTTTGTGATTGTCTTTGGCTTGGGTGGCTATGTTAGCTTCAAATTTGGTTTTGGTGGATTTCATTAAGCTCTTAAGTTGGTTGCTCATTTCAATGACCAAGATTTTCATTATGGGAACAACTCTTCTAACTTTTGGTCAAAATTATCTTCCTCTTATTGTAAAGCTTGTTGATATTAAGGATCCATCACGGGGGGTTGTTTCTGAGGTTTGCCCTGTGCTTGTCCTTACAGGGTACAGCAGCATCTCCGCAGCTATTTACATGCTGGTACAGTTTAGTGGTGCACAATTCCATGTATTCAGTGAAGTTTGATGTGGATTTAAAGCTTGCCAGTGAATCACTTAGGAAGGTACATTAGGTTGGGAGGGGCTTAGGTTCATACTAGGCTATCTGCCCTGGGGCAATTATAAGCCTAGCCCGATTCTGTATGGCTTACGCCACCCCTTGATTTGAGCATACTGTGCCCTTTTTAAGGTTTAGTTTACTGTGCCTCTGTCTAATAGTGACACGGGAGTAATCCCTGGGACAAACCTACGATCCCCCATCCACTTATCGAGATTCTTCTTGAAGAGATTCAGTGAGGTGCTCTGCCTCACATGAACTGGAATTCTATTCCAGAGCGAAGGGAGCCTCTGGGTTATGAACCTGTCCCTTCAGCAAGTTCTATTTATTTCTGTGCTGAGGTTAAAGTCCCTTGAGCATGTGGCTCTAAGGGATTTAGATTTACTGAGGTGGAGCATGTCCATTAATTCTGGATTTGACATAGCTTTGTATGTCAGGCATAGATCGCCTCGAAGTAGGCGGTATGCAACTGAGTAGAGCTGGAGTTTTTTTAACCGAGCAGCATATGGCATCTGTTTGAGACCCTTGATCCTCTTGGTGAGATACTTTTGGGGTCTTTTTAATTGCTGCAGGTGTCGGGTAAGGTACATCCCAAAAGGGGCATTGTATTCTATGATGGGCCTGATGAGGGATGAATAAAGGGCACGATTACCTCTCTTGATCTAGATGTGAAACCCTTCGTGATGAGGTGGGCTATGTAGAAGGTCTTTCTAACCACTTTGGCAATGTGGTTTTCAAAGGAGAGATTGCTATCAACTTGGGTCCCCAGGTCCCTAATAACTTTCTCTGTACTTAATGGGTTTCTGCCTATGTGGTAATTTGTGGGCACATTGTTTTTGCCAAAGGGTATGACTATACATTTTTTGGCATTTAGCTTTAAACCATGGCGCTGGCACCAGTTATCTGTCTCTGTGAGACCTTTTTGAAGGATGTTTGTGTCAGCTGGAGAGTTGATTATGGCGACCAGTTTGCAGTCGTCTGCGAACTTGGTGAGCCATAGTCCTCTCACGTTTGCCCGTACCTCGGAAAAGTATATACCGAACAAGAGTAATCCCAGGACAGAACCCTGTGGGATGCCACTTGTGACCGGTTTCAAGTCTGACATGGCTCCAGCAACTCTCACTCTGTGGGCTCTGTCTTTGAGCCAGTTTGCGACCCATCTTGTGACATAGGGGGTTATATTTAAGCTGGATAGCTTATCTATGATGCCCGAGTGGGGTATTGTGTCAAATGCCTTTGCAAGGTCCAGATAGGCTGTGTGGACTACCTTCCCTTCACCTATGGCTTTGGTGACTGTTTCAAAGAAGTCAACCAGGTTCAGAAGGCAGGATCTGCCCTTGACAAAGCTGAACTGGGTAGGATCTAGTGTCTGTAGGTCCCCAATGTCTGTTTATGAGCTCTATGATGATCCTCTCCATAGCCTTGCAGACTAGGCTAGTCAGGCTTATGGGGCGATAGTTTCCAGGGTCCATAGAGGCTCCACCTTTGTGGAGTGGGACCACTGTTGCTGTACGCCATTCTGTGGGCACATATCCTGTAGTGAGGCTGAGATTGTATAGCTGTTTTATTTGAGGGATTAGTTCCTCTTGGAGTTCATGTAGGACGCAACCTGGGATGCCATCTGGTCCCATGGAAGCAGTGTTTTTTGCTTTGGAGAGGGCAGCCTTCACCTGAGCATCTGAGATGTTTGGGAGGCAGCCCTCTGCCGGGATAGATACTTGCGCTTTTGGGGGGGAGGGGGTGGAGAAGTTTGCACTGAACCTGTCTGCCAGGATATTGGCGATGTCTGTGGGTTCAGTGTATTTTTTGTCATTTAGAATCAACTCAGAACAAGTCTGGGAGTTGCATCCCAGGTTTCTAACATAACTGAAAAAAGCCTTATGTTTGCTTTGGTGTCCTGTGCAATTTTTCTCTCGAAGCTGGCCTTGGAGGATTTTATGAGGGATCGTAATTTTTTGCTAGTACTGATCAGAGATGCCTTCCCTATTAGGGATTTTGCTCTATCATGTAGTAGCTTCCTCCTTCTGTTGTACAGTTTATTTATGGCAGGGGTCCACCAGACTGGACGCCTGCCTTTGGATGATTGGGTCTTGGTTTTGTTTGGGATAGCATGATCCATGCATTCCTGGAGATGTCCGTAGAATGCATTTATATAGGATTCTGCAGTTTGGGCCGTAGTTTCCACTGGCCCTGGGGCCTTGAAGGATTCCACTTCGGTTTTGAGAAGTGAGAAGTTTGCTTTTGAGAAGTTTTTCACTGTGGTTTTCTGGGCTGGGGTGGGGTCGGGATGTGGACATCCAGTGAAATTAATTTATGGTCTGATCTTACCAATGAGGGATATACTTCTGGTGTGGAGCATAGAGTCCCCATGTTGGTAATGATCAGGTCTAGTATGTTGTCCCCTCTTGTGGGAGTGGTGACTAGTTGTTCCATAGCATTTGAGTTTATAATTTCTAGGAATCTTTGGGCTAAGGTGCTGGGGCTTGAGTAGTGCTCCCAGTCAATGTTTGGGTAGTTGAAGTCGCCCAATATAATGGTGTTCGGAGAGATCTTCATGTTCTCCAATGTTTTCAGGAAAGCCGAGTGGGATTCCTGACTTTGAGAGGGTGGTCTGTAGGATGCTATAAACTGAAAAGCAGTCTTGCCCACTGTTAGTTGCACAGGGATGGTCTCCGTTACTTCGTGCAATGACACTAACCTGGAGGTGTGGATATCCTTGATAAATATGGAAACTCCCCCTCCTTTTGTGGTTCGGTCCGGGTTTTGGGGCCGAAAAGCATGATATGAGGTATAGCCTGGTAGTGCTGGGGTGCTCTCTGGAGCCTTGAACCAGGTTTCTGTCACTGCACAGATATCGATGTTCTCCATACTGAGGAGAGCTTCGAGTGTGTGCATCTTGAGGTTAAGCCTTCTGGCATTTAGCAGCATTACCCTTAGTTTCTTGTTCCCCTGTGCTGTCTATGGGGGTGGGTTTGACTTTTCAGCCTTGCCTAAAAAAGGCACTATGGGGGTGGCAAGAGCCTTTGCCAATATCCGAAAGCCCAGTGGTGACAGGTGCAAGCCGTCCCTAGCGAAGCAACGTGGCTTGTCGAGCATGTCATCCCAGGCTGACAGACACTGGATCCCCTTTGAATGACACCAACATTTTAGCCAATTGTTAAAATCGATCATTTTGTCTTTGTACTGTGGCATCATTCTAGGTGAGGGTAAGATGCTGCTCAAGGTCAGGGTCATACCAGCCTGGGCTACACGATCATAGAGCTCCTCTATGTCTCTTTTCATGTAGTCCAGGGAGGTACGTTTCAGGTCACTCACACCAGCATATACAATGACTGAGTCATATTTTTATTTGCTTTGGAGTGACCTGAGTGCTTGCGTTATGTGTCGGATCCTAGCACCTGACAGGCAGCTCACCGTGACCTTCTCTTTATTCAGCCTGGTGAGCGGGACGTCAGTATGTCTGACAATAGAGTCACCTATAACAAGAGTATCAGGTGTGTTATTTAGCCTTAAGGGCTGTGGCTGCTTGGCACACTGACTTTGTGGGTTATGTGTTGTGTGTGTTTTGTGTTGAGGTAGCGTTTGCTTGGATGTCTGCTGTGGAGGTCTCTGTTGCTTGGGTAGATTTTTATTTAGAGCCTCCAAGTATGTTTTTGTGTATTTATGTGTTTGGTTCACTGATGTGGTGGGACTATGTGATACTGGAATTGTGTTGTGTGAGGTTACCTTCTCCTCCTGACTGGTTACAGCAGTTTTGAGATGAGAGAGCTCAGCCTCCAGTTTGGCTAAATAGTTGCATCTCTCACATATATTTGAACCTGTTTGGAGGAGGAGAGGGTTGTCCATGTACATGAGACAGTTGTAACATTGCCTCAAAATTCCCAGATTCACGAGCTGGACTGGAGAGGAAACCATTGACTGACCTTTGGACATGCTAGAGTAATAGGGAAACTGAATTTAAGACTGACCAATAGAGGACAGGGTAATCGTAGAGAGTATAAGAGTAAGTAGTGCTTCTGGTTTAATAGTGCTAACTTGTAGGATTACTTAATTGGACCAGTAAAGGGCCTTAGAATGAGAATATGGTGTTTAAATTGAGAGATAGAGCAGTTCTAAGGGAAAAAGTGAAGAGCAGACTTTGTGGAGCCAGGAATAGTTTAAACCCAATTAGGCGGCACTGCCCGCTGTTGCGCTATGCACAAAAACGCGCAAAAGAGGGTTTTAAGAGAGGAAGATGAAGGAGTTTTGTAATTGACCCAAAATGGCCAATAAAACTACAGTTTCAAGTCAGTAACCACTCCCACAGGGGCAGGCAGGCTGCTCAATGTTTTTCACTGCCACTGATCAACAGAGAGACTTCCCTTTAGCCCAAGCAAAAAATGGCCTCACAGAAACTTACAAACAGTTCAAGAACAGCAAGCCTGTAACTGAACTTTTTTAAATCTCAGAAAAGTGGGAAAAAAGCAAGATTTTTTTTTTGTTTTTTTGTTTTTTCAGAGATACACAAGTATCAACAAGTTATAACAGTGCAGTAAATGACCCCACACAAGAGTGCTAGGCCAAAGACAGATAAAATGCAAGTTTTGAGAAAAAAACGATTTTAAAAATAAGTGCAAACAGGAAATTCAGTAAACAGCTCAAGGTTGTGCTCTAAACACAGTTACTAATGCAGAAATCAAATTTAACAAGCCAGAAAATGCTCAAAATAGGCGGCTATGCAGAAAAACTTAGCAAATAAAGAGGAAAAATACTTAAAATCTCAAAAGTGGCTCCTTTCTTCTCTCAGCGTTTTCTCCTCTTGGTGGGTGCTTCACCAACAGCCAACAAGCCTGAAAAGATGCCAAAACCACGAGGCAACCAGGTTTTAAGAGAGGAAGATGAAGGAGTTTTGGAATTGACCCAAAATGGCCTATAAAACTACAGTTTCAAGTCAGTAACCACTCCCACAGAGGCAGGCTGCTCAATGTTTTTCACTGCCACTGATCAACAGAGAGACTTCCCTTTAGCCCAAGCAAAAAATGGCCTCACAGAAACTTACAAACAGTTCAAGAACAGCAAGCCTGTAACTGAACTTTTTTAAATCTCAGAAAAGTGGGAAAAAAGCAAAGTTTTTTTGTTTTTTCAGAGATAGCAGAGGTTCACAAGTATCAACAAGTTTAAATCTTATTTTGAAGGAGGCAGTCTTTATAGTCAGACCTAACAAGTGATGATGATACTGAAGGGATGGTGCAAGATACCCCCATATTAGTAAGGAGAAGATTAAAGATGTTGTTGCCTTTGTGGGTACTCTAATTGTGTCAGGGAGTTTGTATTAACAAAGTCCAGGAAGCTCTGTGTTTTTGCACTGGTGGTGTAGGTTTCCCACTCAGTAATTCTATAGTTTAAAGCACCTAGGAAATGTTATTGGTTTAATACTGAATAATTCTAGTTCATATAGATAGGCAGTGTAGTTTTCATGGGTCACAGAGAGAACTACAGCTAGACAGTACATGGTGCAGGGCCTTCTGATGGTTATTTGAACATGAAGAAGCTCTACTGCATCATGCTGCTCTACCACTTTTGATGCAAGTCTCTTCTTGATGAAGATTGTAACACTTACATCTTTTTTTAATCCTCCTGTGTAGTAGCTGATCTAAATTTGTGGAAGGCATCATAACCATGCATGGTCAGACTGCTCTCCTCCATTTTAAGCTAAGCCTCAGTCACTACACAGACACTTGCTTTACGGTGAGAAGGGCATGAAGGGAGCAGAGTTTCTTGTTTAAGCTATTGAGCAATTACACCTTCAGATTTTCCTTTACTTACTTCATCATGTTGATAGGTTTATCAGATTGAAACTGAATAAAAAAGACAATGGGTGAGGACAATGTATTTGCCAATAATCAAAACCTTAGATCAGACAGATCATGCTGCTTTGCTAAGGATGGTCTGTATCTGTCCCACTAGGCTTTTGATTTTTGGCAACTGTAAACTTTAGCTTTCTACAGTGGGGGCAAATAAAAATGACAGTTAAGAACTTACCATAATACTAGATCTGTGTTGCAGCCTGACAAACATCAGATGACCTTCAAATGACACCAAAAACTAAGCCAATTAGTGAAGTCTACTTCTTGTTCAAATTGAGGCATCATCCTTGGAGAATACAGAATGCTGCTCAGTGCTAGGGTCATACTTGACTGGGACACAGAGTCTGAGAGCACTATAATGTTGTCTGCCTTCATAAAGTCCAAGGAGGAACATTGCAATTCACTGATACCTACATGTACTTTGACACATTCACACTGGTACTTGTTCAAGAACTTGAATGCATGTGTGATTGGACAGATCCTAGGACCAGACAAGCAACTGACCCTCACTATTTCTTTGCTCAGCCTGTACAAAATACTACATCTGTGTGTCCTGCAACAGAGTCACCTATAACAAAAAATGTTTGATTGGAGAGATACCTGCCTTATCGGCTCAACATCCATGAATGTCAGACTCCTCGTGAGGAGGTGAGTTAACCAGACTATGTTTTTTGCCTATGCAGTATTTTGGGTCTTTGAGATTTAGGCAAGTTAATCTTTAGATCCTCAGTTTATGATGGATTGTGTGTCTTGTGATGGCCTTAGTGAGGTGTGGTGGGCTACTGATGATTTTGGTGTCTTGAGTTTACTGTGTTTAATTTTTGGCTGAAAGGGTATTAAATGTGCATATCTCATACTGTCTGATGCTGTTTGAGTAACAGATTATAGACAGCAACAGTCAATTCTCACACTGCCCCAAGACACCCATCTCAAACAGGAATACTACGGAAGATATTGGGAGGTGGTGGTCCATGGCTTGGCTTGTTTGGGTGGACTTGCTAATGTGTGGGGAAATGCTTAGTTATCTGAACAGGGGTGTGCTGCAGTTCAAAGTGCGTTCATTTGCAGATGTTGTGGATTATGAGCCTCAGATATGTATTTCTAAGGCTGTACATATTTTGCAAGTCTCTTATTGGAGTGGGAGAAGCTGTTGTGCAGACAACCCATTACAGAGTCCAATGGGAGCAGTGCTTAGATTGCAGCTTTTCCCCCCTCTTTCCTTCCTGATGAAAATCTTGCTTTTCAGAGTCTTGAATAAAAGACACTGGGTGGGTGCACTTCTGTATATGTTACAGAAGATGATCTGCATATGTTACAGAAGATGAGCTAGACAGTGATCTAATCAAATGAAGCCAAATAGTGGAGCTCTATGTCTTCAGAATCTGTAGGAAATCACAGTTCTCAGTCATATGACCCCAGGTAGGTTAGAATTTCAGAAATGTTAGCTTTTACAGTGGGGTGAGGGGAAAAAATGAAAGTTAAGAACTTACCATAATACTAGAGCCATGCTGTCTTCTTCTGTCCACCTCATCTATAGAGTGTATCAGACTTAACAGTGGCAAATTTCAGACTTTTGTATCCAAAACTAAGGCTGAGAAGTTCCTGAGCCTTTGGATCCAATATACCCAATCTTCCCTCTGGCTTCACACTTCCTCAGACTGAGATTAGCTACCTATACTTATATAAATAGAAAACGGACATGAAAAAAACAATGATCCAGTTCCAAACTGTAAAACAAGTCTCCAGACAGGTCCAGTAGGGTCAACTGACAGAGTACAAAAATAACAGTTTGGCATAGAGATGGAGGAAGAGAAAGTTGAGGCAGATAGAAAAACAACAACATAGTATATGAAAGTTATGTACTTACTATAATGCTAGATCTGTGTTGCCTTTTTCCATCCATCTTAAATACTGTGACAGAGTCCACAGCTACTAAAAACCCAAGGAGGTCTCATGGAAGGATATTCCAGTGAATGGTGATGCAAAATGAAGCCCGGGACCTTGTCTGCAAATCCAGCTTATAATGGGAAATATATATATATATATATATATATATATATATATATCTACAGTAGGTCAAGTGACTGTAACACATATATCGACAGTAGGCACTCTAGCAAAGAATTGTAAATAATAAACCGGCTCAGCTCCCCAGACAATGCAAACTTTAATAGATCAAACGAGCAAAGAAAACACACAATAATTCTATACATATGAACAGATAACTTAGCGCTTTCACCCACATACATAGTCAGGCATCATCAGAGTAAAAAAACCCTTCATCTTTGTTGCATTTAAAGCTATTAGTTACAAACACACCCCTCTAGGTAATCAACCCCTACCAAAAAACAATTTATAAATTAAAGTCACAGTAAAACATCACTCCTATGCTTGCTGAAAAGCACTGTTACTTATACTCTAGCAAAGAAGACTGAAAGGTTGCAACAGCTCCAGTAGAAGCAGCATTAGGTTTGTGGAGTAAAGACAATCTTTTGGCTTTATAAACCAAAAAATATATAATTGGACAGCCACCTGGATAGTGTGACTATGGATACAGTACCTCCCAATTTAGCTTTGGAAAAGGAAATAAAATTTGGTCAGCTTACCTGAAGTCCTTGGAATGATGCAATTACAATCATAATTGACAATGAAAATTCATAAAATGTTAAGGTATATTCTCATTTGCAAATTTAGGGAAAATTAGATTAATGAACAGATCAAGAGTGGAGTCATAAGGGAGCTTGGGAAGAAAATTAGGGTTGATTCAAAAAGATACTCTATCTTTGTATAACACCAAACAGAGGCCTAGATGACACAGCCTAAAGTATTGAAATCATCCTTGCTGAGGTAATTGTCACCAGAAAAAATTTCAAGAAAGAAATTTAATTTCCACTGTAGCTGCAGGTTCAAAGGGGGGGGGGGGTAGATGAAGCCTGAAGTAAGATGGTGATATCCTAAGGTGGAACAGGGCCTCTTAAAGGAGGTTGAAGGATAAAAGTTTCCTCTAAAAAGCACTCTCATAACTTCAATAAAGCAACAAGAGTGTGGTCCTCTCCCACATGAAAACTGGAAAAAGCTGCCAGATCAACTTTGACAGCAGAATAGGTGGCAGCTTCCTGAAACAAACTTGCAAAATAGATGGCAACAGGGCTAAAAAGGGTCTAGGCCTTTGGAAGAATCCCAAATGGAAATACCTTTTCCAACTGGTATGTGGAATTAGGACAGAGGAGGAAAGCATGGAATTTCTGTTCAAAGTGGTAAGTTTTATGGATTTGATGTCTGGGTGAGGCTTGCCAATTTGGTGAAAGAACAAGTCTGGAAGTGGCTCTAGAACCCAGGGAGGCTGCATCAAGTTAGGTCATTGAAAGGGAAACCGTATTTGTCCATACCAACAAGGGGCAATGAGGATTACACTTTGGCTTGCAACAGATAACTTTCTGAATGAATTTAGCTGTGATAGGGACAGATGGATAAGTGTAGAGGAAACCTGGAGGCTGTGTGTGGACTAGAGCGTCCCATCAGTGACTCTCCCTCTTGGGGAATCAGGGATAAGAATCTGTTGCATTTGGTGTTGGATGGGGTACAAATAGGTAGCAGCAAGGCTGGTCCCAGTGGCTGAAAGATCTAGTTAGCCACCAGTGGACTGAGGGACCAGGTATGAGGCAGATAAATGGACCTACTCAGTTCATCCACTAAAACAATGGACTTCCTTGGGATATGATTTGCAATAAGAAAGCGATGGGAAGTTATGGCCCACTGCTAAACCCTCATGGCTTCCTGACATAATGGATATGAAGTGGGAGGAGGAGGCATAATGGCTAAGGTCTTTATCTCACAGATGCAAGGCATACCTCTCAACTGTACTAATTTTCACAGAAAGTCCAGATTTCTGCCTCATATTTTTTGGTCTGTTCCTCATAAAATCTGTGGTTTTCTGTTAAATCACTGAAGACTGAAGTCACTAAATAATACTAAGCAATGACAGACATGAGAGTTTCAGGCTTTAAATCCTTCAGAAAATATGTAATAATGCAAAACGTGTTATTTTAGCAACTTTCTAAGTTTATAGGAGCAATACTTAGATTCTGTCCTTATTTTTGGACCTTTGTCCAGATTTATGTAAGGTACAGAGTTTGATTCTGACATTTGTTATTAGCCAAGCATCTAATACTCTGCAGACTGATAGTGTATTATTTATACCTGATTAAAGTTTCATCCCATTAGTCAGATGCCTTCGTCTGTGGTAGGATTGCAGTAGTGGAGTATTGTCAACTCTGCTACAGATTTTGTGATTAGTACTTTTTACAGTTGTATACACCTGCTTAAAGTTGCATTCCATTGTCGGTTTATCTTGATTCTGTTTTTCCACTGTTCTTTGAGTCTGCTCCACCTCCCACTCAAACATTAAGCAAAGGACTAGAGCTCCAGTCTGAATTTTTCCAATAACCCTCCCATCCTTTTCTTTGTAGTTTTAAACAACTTTGTCTCTGGCATCCGCCCCTTATGGTAATCTGACTTCCACAGTCCTGCACATTTTTCATTGCTTTTGTGGGTTGTGTAACCCATTTAAAAGAGAACTCCACCCAAAAGTCAAGTTTTTTTTTTCACAAAAATGATTTTCCTTCCCTGTAATCAAACACTAAACACTTCATATAAATAAAATAAAAATTATATTTGCCTTTCCTGCTTTTGGCTCATCTGTTGTATCACAAAGGCTACTATAGTAGCAAAGTCATATGGTTAGGTCGCTTATCCCAACTACTGATCCATTAAGAAAACAATGGCATTTAAATGTGCCTTATTAGTTACAGATTGCCAGCATCACACCTCAGACAAATAGTGTAACCTGAAGTCTGAACAAAAGCAGGGCTTTCAAGCTTAGTTTTCAGATGCAAAGTCATTCCCTGTAATAAAACTCACTGCTGCAAAGAAAGAAAGCAGACATGTTCATCTAACTCTGCCAGTATTTGATGTTGCATATTTTCTACTGTGTAATTTCTGTAAAAATGCATGTTTCTTCTGGAGTTAGGGAAATAAGACTATTAAAGACTTTCTAGCTACAATATTTAAAATTGTGAATGCAACAGAAATGGTGCACACTGTCTACCTTGACCTAGCCAAAGCCTTTGACACTATTTCCCACTCGGGCATAACAGATAAACTCTCCCAGCTAGGCATCAATCCATATGCTACCAAAATGGGTAGCTAACTAGCTCACTGATGGGACCTACTCAGTCAAAGCAGGGGAAGCCACCTAGTAGTAGACCAGTAACAAGCGGTCTACCTCAAATATCAGTCTTGGGGCCTCTACTGTTTGGGATATACTTTTCTGAGGTGCAAGCCAAAACCAGTGGTCTGTGGCTGACCAAGTTTGCAGATGACTGCAAGCTGGGTGCTGTCTTAAATTCCCTTAGTGATGTGAACATCCTCCAAGAGGGCCTTACCCAAACTAATAACTGATGCCAGAAGCATGGTCTCAACTTGAATGCTAAGAAATACATCATTATTTCCTTTGAGGATGTCATCCCCACTAATTATCACATTAACAACAATGTACTAAGCATGCAATCAATCATGAGGGATGTGGGAACCCAGGTTGATAGCAAACTGACTTCTGACCACCACGTTGCCTCAGTTGTATGGAAGGCTTTTTACATGGCCCACCTCATACGTAAGAGTATTTTATCCAGGCACAAGGAGGTCATAACATCCCTGTACTCCTCCCTTATCAGACCCTTTATATTCAGCATGTACCTTACCAAGCACATGCAGCAGTTGGAGAGACCACAGAGATTCCTGACCAGGAAAATCCAGGGTCTCAAATACCTATCCTATACAGATAGGCTAAAAGCCATGCCCCTAGTCTCAAACGGACTGCTCAGAGGTGACCTGTGCCTGGCATACAAGGCCATTTCGGACCCAGCCTTGATGGAGTTACTGCATATCTGCAAGACAAACTCCACTCGCTCAACCCACACGCAAGGCCTTAACCTGGTCTGTGACATTAATAGAACTTGGTGGGATAGATTTGTGTCCCAAAGTCCCCCTCTCCATGTCAAGTAGAGTACCTCTTTAAGAGGAACCTGGATGACTGGATGGGAAAAAGAAAATACACCTAGGTTCCCACCTGTGCCCCCACTGGAGAGGGGAAACAGGTGCTGACTTTGAGGGTACATGGGTGAAATTCTTGGCTAGGCTTATAAGGGCCTTCAGGCCAACAGCCTAGTATCATCCTATGAACCATCTCAGTCCAAGTAACACTTATTAATCACAGGGGTCAGATTTCTCAAACATGAACACTGAAATACAGTTGTTACTTTGAAAACCATTAACTCAGCTACATTTTCAAGCCTGCCATTTAAGCATTCCTTAAAATGTTGCAACAGAGATGGCTACTAATGAAAAAGTAAAGTAATTAAAATGTGGATTGATGCTGGCAGTGAAACGTTAGCAGTCACAGCACTTTTGTAAACCGATGAGAGAAAAATCAGTAAATGATCCCATCATAAGGATTTCTTTCTGCCCCTCTAACATAAACGAAACGAAAAAGAAACTGGTAACAAACAGTTGGAAACAGGACCCTCTTCACGAAAATGCTGAGAATAACTTTCGTTTATTGACTTAAAGTGCATTCAGTATCATACACTTTTCGACAAGCCAGTACTTAACTTCTTCAGAAGACAAAACAGTGAAACCCTCAAGTGGGCTTGCCTTTATACAAGTTCATTAATTAAAAAACTGATTAAAAAAATGAATAATTAGGTTAATAAACCTATTAACCTGTTACCTTGGAACATTTTATATTACAATCAATGAGGTACAAGTGTCAAATACAAACATTACATACGAACTTGCAAGGCATTTGCAGAATCTTTACTGTGCATCCAAACCACAACAAAGAAACGTGTAAGGAATAAATTACAATAAAAAGTATATACTTATGTATATAAAAAGTATATACACATATATAAAAAAAAAAAAAAACTACATACAATCTGCAAATTGGTGTTAGTAATCAATTTTGAAGTACTATGCAGCTAGTGAAAAACAGACCCAAATGTAATACATAGCCACATTCCTACATTACTTTACCCTTTATTTATACAGTTGATAAGTGCTATACTATAAAAACAAATTTTTGTATAATAAATACTAATCATTTAATGTATGTGAGTGTGTGTAGGAAGGCCTACCTGTTTATACTAGCAAGAAATAAGTCCACAAGACTCACACTATATAACATCAATATACTGGTCTCCTAGATGCAAAAATGTATAAAGACCATGAAATACCAGTAAAAAGAGGATGACAGTATGTACACCATGGTGTTTACCAGGTGTTTGCTTCTTAAATTTAATAGAAACTAAAACAAACATATTGAAACTAACAATCTACTGTTTAAAATTCTAATATTTAAAAATCACTACCTCTCTAAGTTTTTCAGCCTCAATATGCACTGAATTGAACACATCTCATTAATACCAGGTCTCTGGTTCGCATTTACTCTCAGTTGCCAGAGAAGCTCTTTCCTTTCAAGTTTTAGTGAGTCATGGCCACCCCTTCCATCACTGACCTGTTGGTCAATGGCTCTGAAGTTAAACTCATGTCCTGGATTGTCATTAATGTGCCTTGCTAAAGCGTTGGACAGTCTATTACTCCTAATACTGTAGAGGTGTTTGTAGATTCTCTCATTTAGCCTCCTGTCCGTCTTCCCAATGTAGAAGGCCGGACATTGGCAACACTTTGCCAAGTACACCACTTGTTTACTATTACAGTTGAGTCTATAGTGTGTTTTAAACCTCAACTCCCCCATTTCAAAGTTACAACCTTCGTCAATGAACTTGCAATACTTACACATGTTGCATTTGAACATTCCCTTCCTAGTTGTGTATGACTGTTTACTACACTCAAGAAGTTCTTTTAAATTACTACCCTTTTTATAAACCATCTTGGGTTTAATTGGAAGTTTGTTCCGCAGTTCAGCATCATTAGACAAAAAATCCCAATTTTTTAGAATGATGCTGTAAATCAAATGAGAGTCTAAATTGAAGGTACAGTAAAAACTAGCCATAAAACTGACTTCGTTCAATTCGCTGCCTTCATGGGGTACTGTCTGGTTCTGGTTTGTGCCGCTGTCATTTAACAACGGTACATATACTTTCTTAGTTCTTTTGAGTTGGACTTCTTTCATGATCTCAAGAAGGAAGTCATGGGGGTAACCCCTCCTCAAAAAGAACTGGAATAACGTTTCACAATCTATAGAAAATTCCTCATCATATGTTGTCATTCTAGCCGCCCTTACTAACTGACCCTTTACCACTGATTTCTTTTGGTGTTTAGGGTGGCAGCTGGAATAGTGTAGAAAGGAATTAGAGTATGTTTCCTTCCGATGTATCTTGGAAACCCAAATTTTCCTATTGTAATCCTTCCTAAGGTCTACGTCTAGATAGTCAATTCTATCACTGTTGTATCGGAATGTGGAATAAAGAAAATCCGTCGAACTGTTGAGGTATCCCATGAATTCCTCATTATCAGTGGCAGTTCCATTAAACATTACAAACATGTCAAGAAACCTAGTGTAGAAGAGTAATTTAGATTTGTAACCTCCTTCGTTTAGTAAGAAAGATCTCTCCCAGAATGCCATGACTAAGTTAGCTATACTTCCCCCACATGGGGAACCCATGGCTATCCCGATTCTTTGATGGTATAGTTCTTTCTCAAACTTTAGCAAGTTGTATGAAAGAACAACATCAATCAACTCTCCTACCAATTGGCTTTCTTCACTTGATGCTCCCAATGATCTTAACATTGCAGGTACCCAATCTACTGCTATATTATGAGGAATGGACGAGTAAAGGTCCTTCACATCAATAGTTACTAGCAAGCAGTCGGGGTGGAACCCTAAAGTATTGATGGAACTTAAGAAAGACCATGAATCTTTTGTGATTTGCCTTTCCTTTGACACATACTTTTGTAAAATCCTGTCCAAAACCTTGGCACAGGTGTATGTGATACTGTTCCTCCCATCCACCAAGGGTCTCATTGGTGGGTTATTGATATTTTTATGAATTTTAGGGATTCCGAACAACATAGGGGTTCTTGGTGTAATTTGCTGCATGTAACTGTAGGTCTCCCTATCAATACGTGCCTCAATATACAATTCCTCTATGAAGCCCTTAATCCTATGGTGCGCTGTATTCATCTCACTGATAGATGTTTTTGAGTAAGCTTCACTATTAATAATCTGATGCATTCTAGTGCTATAATCATCACTGGACATAATAGTGATGCCACCCCCCTTATCCGGCTTCATCAAATGGACAGGAGCCTCCCTGAGGAACTGTAATTCAGATCTTTCTTCCATGGTTATATTGTAAATATTGTAACCATGTTTGGGTTTTTGTCTTTTTATATTCCTCAAATCTAATTCCATCGCCCTCTCAAAGATTGCAAGTGTAGGGTGTAGTGGGGGGTTGAAAACACTAGGTACATAAAATTCAGATTTCCTGTTTAAGTCCTTACCCATGAGGTGTAATAAATTGAGCTTCCTCGTGAACAGTTTCAAATCAATCAGTGTACAAGCTAAATCAAAGTGAGAGGAAGGTACAAAGGTGTATCCTTTAGCTAGCAATTCAACCGTCTCAGTGCTAATGTTGTAATCGGTGTAATTAAACACCTTGAAATCACCACTCTCATTCAATAGGATCCTACAACCATGATTCAAAGTTTCTGAAGGGTCATCACATTGTGCCAGAGTCACCACCTTTTCCTCCTGGCCCCCCTCCTTTTGTTGTTGTTCTGCCCCCGTGTAGTGGAGGCTCCTGGTCGAAAATTTTCATGTTAACCCCATTGCTGTTGTTAATACCTGGGTTTTTATTTTGGTTCGCTATCCTTTCACTCCTCCTGGCATCAACGGTGTTGACTTGGCCATTATATTCCATGTCCTCATCCCATTGATCCTCATTTTGGTTCCTCGAATCCCCCTCCATGACCCTAGAGACACTTGCATTCACACCCGAATCCCCAGTGATTAAGGCCTTACTAATGGTATGCACTGGTGGTTTAGGGTATGCTTTGCCAGACCTGTAGTCATTTAAGTCTCTAGTGATTTTTTTATTTTTAGTTAGATTGAGTCTGCTAAGATGTTCATCGATGCTTTTAAAGCATCTCTCATATTCGAACTGGTATCTCCCATAGTCAATATCGTTTTTGATACCATTGTCCAGTTCGTCTATTTCAATTAGTAAGGCATCAATCAATATTTGATACTGTTCACAAAATAAACCTAACAGCTCTAGTCCATGTCTGTCGAACAAAGTTAAAAAAGCACTGTGGAAAGACGAACCTTCCACAAGTCCTGCAGGAAATTGCCATTGCCTTAATCCCTTCGGTACTATTTTTAATTTGATGCATTCACGGAAGTATGCAACTTCAAGTTGCAACTTCCACACTTTAAATAATTTATTGTCAAAAAAAGTCAGTCTTGTTGCTAAATCATGGCTTACCTCTTCTTGGTTTACCAAGTTGACAGTCGTTCCTTCGTTGTTAAAATGAAATTCTCTATGCACCCATACATCCAGAATTGGTGCTGGAGCGATGATTCTTTCAGCCTGTACAGGTCTAATCCCTTGGTTTACAGTTTGTGTTTGTTCAACATCACCATTGCCCCGTCGCCGATCACCCGGATGCTGCTCACTACTATTGTTACTTCCCGGTTGGTTGAAACCACTACTAGTTCCACTGTTTTGAGCTCTTTGCATACCCAGTGTGCTTTCACGAATATAGTTGTCCCTCTCCTGTAGTTCTTGTTGGATGCGTGTTGTAGCGCTAACCTGTTGGGACAACCGATCCACTTTTTTAGTTAGTAGTTCAATTAGCATTGTAAGGTTCCCCTCATTCTCTTGGGAGTTGCCATTATTCGCGGGTGAGCTTCCTGGATCCATTCGACACTTGCACAAACCACAAACGAAACGAAAAAGAAACTGGTAACAAAACAGTTGGAAACAGGACCCTCTTCACGAAAATGCTGAGAATAACTTTCGTTTATTGACTTAAAGTGCGTTCAGTATCATACACTTTTCGACAAGCCAGTACTTAACTTCTTCAGAAGACAAAACAGTGAAACCCTCAAGTGGGCTTGCCTTTATACAAGTTCATTAATTAAAAAACTGATTAAAAAAGTGAATAATTAGGTTAATAAACCTATTAACCTGTTACCTTGGAACATTTTATATTACAATCAATGAGGTACAAGTGTCAAATACAAACATTACATACGAACTTGCAAGGCATTTGCAGAATCTTTACTGTGCATCCAAACCACAACAAAGAAACGCGTAAGGAATAAATTACAATAAAAAGTATATACTTATGTATATAAAAAGTATATACACATATATAAAAAAAACTACATACAATCTGCAATTTGGTGTTAGTAATCAATTTTGAAGTACTATGCAGCTAGTGAAAAACAGACCCAAATGTAATACATAGCCACATTCCTACATTACTTTACCCTTTATTTATACAGTTGATAAGTGCTATACTATAAAAACAAATTTTTGTATAATAAATACTAATCATTTAATGTATGTGAGTGTGTGTAGGAAGGCCTACCTGTTTATACTAGCAAGAAATAAGTCCACAAGACTCACACTATATAACATTAATATACTGGTCTCCTAGATGCAAAAATTTATAAAGACCATGAAATACCAGTAAAAAGAGGATGACAGTATGTACACCATGGTGTTTACCAGGTGTTTGCTTCTTAAATTTAATAGAAACTAAAACAAACATATTGAAACTAACAATCTACTGTTTAAAATTCTAATATTTAAAGATCACTACCTCTCTAAGTTTTTCAGCCTCAATATGCACTGAATTGAACACATCTCATTAATACCGGGTCTCTGGTTCGCATTTACTCTCAGTTGCCAGAGAAGCTCTTTCCTTTCAAGTTTTAGAAGACGGACAGGAGGCTAAATGAGAGAATCTACGAACACCTCTACAGTATTAGGAGTAATAGACTGTCCAACGCTTTAGCAAGGCACATTAATGACAATCCAGGACATGAGTTTAACTTCAGAGCCATTGACCAACAGGTCAGTGATGGAAGGGGTGGCCATGACTCACTAAAACTTGAAAGGAAAGAGCTTCTCTGGCAACTGAGAGTAAATGCGAACCAGAGACCCGGTATTAATGAGATGTGTTCAATTCAGTGCATATTGAGGCTGAAAAACTTAGAGAGGTAGTGATTTTTAAATATTAGAATTTTAAACAGTAGATTGTTAGTTTCAATATGTTTGTTTTAGTTTCTATTAAATTTAAGAAGCAAACACCTGGTAAACACCATGGTGTACATACTATCATCCTCTTTTTACTGGTATTTCATGGTCTTTATAAATTTTTGCATCTAGGAGACCAGTATATTGATGTTATATAGTGTGAGTCTTGTGGACTTATTTCTTGCTAGTATAAACAGGTAGGCCTTCCTACACACACTCACATACATTAAATGATTAGTATTTATTATACAAAAATTTGTTTTATAGTATAGCACTTATCAACTGTATAAATAAAGGGTAAAGTAATGTAGGAATGTGGCTATGTATTACATTTGGGTCTGTTTTTCACTAGCTGCATAGTACTTCAAAATTGATTATTAACACCAATTTGCAGATTGTATGTAGTTCTTTTATATATGTGTGTATATACTTTTTATATACATAAGTATATACTTTTTACTGCAACTTATTCCTTATGCGTTTCTTTGTTGTGGTTTGGATGCACAGTAAAGATTCTGCAAATGCCTTGCAAGTTCGTATGTAATGTTTGTATTTGACACTTGTACCTCATTGATCGTAATATAAAATGTTCCAAGGTAACAGGTTAATAGGTTTATTAACCTAATTATTCACTTTTTTAATCAGTTTTTTAATTAATGAACTTGTATAAAGGCAAGCCCACTTGAGGGTTTCACTGTTTTGTCTTCTGAAGAAGTTAAGTACTGGCTTGTCGAAAAGTGTATGATACTGAACGCACTTTAAGTCAATAAACGAAAGTTATTCTCAGCATTTTCGTGAAGAGGGTCCTGTTTCCAACTGTTTTGTTGCCCCTCTAACATGACATAAGGAAGGCGAAGGTATTGACAAAATCATACTTGCCATGACAGCCTCCTTCAGATCATTTTAGGGCATAGCAAATTAGAAAATAACTGTAACAATTTACTTTGATACAAAAACATTAGGAAAGCAGAAAAGTTCAAGGTTTGCTTAAAAACATGCTTTTTCAGTTTTTGGGAGCAATTCTCTAAGTACTTTTCCACCAACTGTTTTCCATATATGTTTATAATACTAAAAGCCCAGCCAGCAAACCAGTATTGCACTTGAGTTGTTGTTGTTGTGTATTTCGGCTTTTCCCGGTTAGGGGTCGCCACAGCGGAACTCCGGTCTGCTAATGATTGGTAGTTGATTTTTATGTGCCGTGTTGCCAGCCCTGACGCACAACCTTCAACGAAGGTACGCCCATTCACGCATGTCTCCACGCAGAAAACGCTCTGAGAATCGAACCGGATTGCACTTAAGTAAACTTCTCTTACTACAAATTGTCTCCAGCACATTAAACAGCACTACTATCAAATCTTACCACAATCTAACCTAGTCTAGTGCCAAACTCCTGAGACCACACAAGCAGATCTCTGTATAACCCAATCCATGATCTTCCATAGCCCACCCAATAAAGGTTCAGACAACATTGATATGCAAGTTTCAAATGTCAACATAACCAGGTTGGTAGATATGGGCATCCTAAGGCAATGTAGCAGTTTTCATGTTCACAGACAACCATTTAAAGAAACAAATGCAGTATGTTGGAGATGCACATATGCAATTTTACTAGATGTAAAAATCTCAAAAACAAGGTAGCCAAGAACACACACACACACACACTACATACACAATACACATAGACCAACCTATGCTGAGGCACTAAAAAGCAATCTTCCCAAACCTGAAAGACCTCCTAAGCCTATAAACAGCAATGCCCATCCTCAACAGTCTCTAAAGCACTCACCAAAAGCAACAGAGAACACCACACATACACCTACACTCAGTGAGGCCCCAAGAGGAAAGCCCATAAGGCAAGCCAACACACTTCCTAGGACTCTTGCCATAGGGGACTCCATTGTATGACACACACACACACGTCCCACTCACCAGACCGAACAAAGAGACAATAATGGTTAGTTGCTTATCTGGAGTCAGGATCTACCAAGTTACACACAGACGCACTCGCACGCACACACGTCACTACTCTACAAGTACCAGTATGATTCTCTCATGGTCCATGTGGGCATTAATGACCTGAGATTTACTTCCCTGGATTATATGGAGAGAGACATTGTTCAGCTCTCTGAATACGTCTCAGGTGGTATATATGGATTTGGTCGTACAGCCAAACGTCGAACACATGTTCGACTGCAAAATGCCAATTCCGCATAATTGCGAACGCAATTATGTCGAAATGCCAAACCCCCCCTTTCTGACCCATGGTAGCGCTTGTTTAGGTGGTAGAGCGGTCGAAATGTTGAATTCCGAATTTTATACGACATTCTGACCATTCGACACATAAATCTCTGACATATAAGTTCGAAGAAAACCCTGTTCAACTACTGATTGTACAACCAATTGCATGTAAACCATCTCAGGCAAGTATGTGGCTTGCATTCAGCAGCATTCTACCTTAACCAAGGATGATTCCACAGTACGAACAAAGATGATTGACTTCAATATATATTGTCTTAGTTTCTGGACTCTTTCCAGGGGATTCAGCACTTGTCAGCATGGGAGGACATGGTTAGCAAACCATGTTGCTTCGCAAAGGATGGTTTGCACCTGTTTCCCCTAGGCATCCGAATATTGGCTAAAACTTTATCCATCCCTTTGAGCCTTTTTTAGGCACTGCCAAATTAACAAACCTATCAATATAGCAAACAAAACCCCAAGATACCCAAAGACGTTTCTGCTCTATGCCAGAAATCTAAACAAGAAAGTCTACACCTTACAAGCTCTCATCCCTCTGCAGAATACATACATCTGTGCCACTACCGAGACATGGTTTAATGTTACAGAAAGTACTCTGGCAGTGCAAAGCTTCAGTGCCTTCTGCACATTCAGACCATCAGCTGCACAGACGGGGACAAAAGGTGGGGGAGTGTCAGTCTATATTAGCAACAAGCACAACTCTATGTTGGTTAAATAGGGCAATGCTCAGGAATTTATCCCCATGCAAATCACCACAGACAAGTCCCATACCATATCCTAGCAAGCTATAGGTCACCCGCTATGTCCCTAGACTCCTACAGCTTTGTACCTAGACCTATTGTAGACACTCACCATTAAACCAATACTCTATTGATGGGAGACAAACTACTCCTCTATAGACTGGGAAATGTACACTGCCTCATACTCACAGGTTGATAATTCCTGGACTTTAACACAGATACCCTTGACCAGATAGTCAGATAGTGTGCACACCCACCAGAGGTTTAAACATACCGGACCTGGTACTCACTGGTATGGGAGAGTGCTGCACCCACTTAGGGTAACATCTTCACTGCTGTCTCCTTTGAAAAAAAAAATAAACTCTGTAACCCCAGTAAACCCTGTAACAGAAACAATTCCAAAGCAAACTACATCCTATAAGTAGATAGTCTGTTAAAATTCAGTGCCCCATCCAACCCTGACTTCACAGCAACCTATGTGGAATTGTTCATACAGACCCTGTACAACCATGCAAATGCCTGTACAAAGGCTGCTGTACCTACTAGAAGTAAGCCTAAAACACACTAAAAACAAACCACAATGGTGGAATCCTAAAATTAATAGTATATATAACAAAAGGGAAAAAAAAAGTCATGGCTAAATTCAGGAACAGCAACTCCACAATGATAGGAGCTCTCTAATTAAACTAAACATGAAACTAAGAGGAATAATTAAGTCAAACAAGGCCAATTATGAGGCTGATAGCCTCACATGCTAAAGATAACCACAAGGCCTTCTACAGCTATGCCTATAAAAGGCAGCACACACCAGTGTGCCAAAGTGATGATCAAGCAAAATTAATTTAAAATGGGTGGCGAAAGCCAAACACACTCTGGCTAGGCTTATAAATGCCCTAGGGCAGATAGCCTAGTATGAACCTGTCACCTTCACTAAGCACAGTGATGCACTGAATTTGCTGGCTGAGATTCAGCTCAAACTTTACCGTCTCATCTTCCTCTGCCTCCCCTCCATGAAATACACAGAAGCATAATCCCCCTCCCCATCTATTAACAGGAAGCAGGTCCTGACTGTTCTCACCAAGGCCAAAAGCAGTCTCAGTGCACCCTGACAATAACAAGGGATGCCTTCAAAATAGCTTGAAACATGACCTATCAGGACCACTCAAGTCACTTTTCAACTACAACCTCAAAACAGGCTTTGTATCACAAGAATGGAGAACTCATCCCACTTCACAAGGGTGGGCCAGCAACCAACCCCAACAACTACAGAACTATTATTCTGACTAGTCTGATACCACACAAAACGAATTCCACACAAACTGGCCAGTGATCCACAAAGTTTTGCTTTTTATTAAAACACACAAAGAATTTCTAGCACCTCGGCTGAAAAAAGCCTTTCACAGAGTACAACTAAACACATTGCAACTAGAATTTAAATACTGTTAAATCTAATAAACTAATAAGTTAATTCCTCAATAAAACAATCAATTACAATTTGTTACATTCCATCAAACATTTCCATGTGCATTCTTGATTTAAGCCACTAGGGCTCATAGTATCAAACTTCAAAATGAGGATTTAACTTATTAGCTTGTTAGATTTAACAGTATTTAAATTCTAGTTGCAATGTGTTTAGTTGTACTCTGTGAAAGGCTTTTTTTCAGTCGAGGTGCTAGATATTCTTTGTGTGTTTTAATAAAAAGCAAAACTTTGTGAATCACTGGCCAGTTTTGTGTGGAATTCTTTTCGTGTGGTATCAGTTCAGTTTTTGCTGTTCCGTTTGTGGTTTACATATTAGTCTGACTAGTCTAAAATACAAAGACATGAAATGAATTATCTTGGAAATGATCAACCACAACATAACCAATCTTCAGACACATGATCCAAGCCAGTTTGGCTTTGTCAAGCAAAAGTCATGTTTACTAAACCTGCTGAAATTTTTTGACAAGGTCACCAAGGCAACGGATGAGGGGAAAACTGTGCACATCACCTACCTGGACCTGGCTAAGGCATTTGTCACAATTGGTCTATGGTTAATCATCAAAAGGACTCGAATGGCACATCATTGAATGCAAAGCATTGAAACTCTATCCATCGAAAGTGCACTTCGTCAAACTTATGAGACAGGGAAAGTAACTAGTTGGCAACATTTCCCCATCTCACTTTTGCCCACTGTAGTTAGATCTTGGAGTTGGTATATATATATATATATATATATATATATATATATATATATATATATATATAGTTACAGGGGTGTGGAGGGGCGAAGCCCCCTAAGTTGGGTGGGTTTTAAAATACTGCCATTTGTGAGAAAGGGAAGTGCTGACCATGTAGTTACTTTCAATGAAGTGCACTTTTGATGCTTTGCATTCGATGATGTGCCGTTCGATGGTTATTCCTTTTGACGATTAACCACATACCCTTGGCACGATACCCCAAATCAGCAGAAAGGAACAGCTGACAAATTTAACAAACTGAGTATAAATGCCTGCATAATTTACTGGATTGCTAGATGGTTAACAAGCAAGACCCAGGAAGTCAGGATTGGTGATAACACCATAAGAGACCAGTCATCAGTGGGGTACATTAGGGCTCGGTGCTTAGACCACTACTATTTGGCATCTATTTCTCAGAGGTAAAGGCTAATGTCAATGGCCTTTGGCTGACCGAGTTCTCAAATGACTGCAAATTGGGAGCCATCATAAATTCCTCCATTAAACAAATATCTTACAATAGGGTTTAACATAGGCAAATGACTGGTGCCAAAGTCACAGACTAAAACTCAAAGCAAAACAATGCATTATTGTGCCTTTCGGGAAAACTGCCACTCAAGCTAATTACTCCATTGACAGACACCCCAAGACTTGACCTGGTATTTAAGGATCTGAGAACATATGTACACAGTAAACTGGTCTTTGACCAACATTTGGCCGAGGTAGTAAGAAAATCTTTCTGTGTCACTCGACTTATAAATAAGGGCATGGCTACCAGGTCTAAGAAAGCCATAATGCCACTTTATTTGGCCCTTATCAGACCCATCATTGAATATAATATACTCTTCGGCATGTACCTGATGAGACAAATGCAACAACTGGAATGCCCAAAAAGGTTCCTTACCAGGAAAATCCAGGGTACAAACACATTGTCCTGTAGAGACTGCCTTAAAGCCTTACCTCTAAACTTTGTCTCCTACAGGTTACTGAGAGGCAATCTATGCGTGCACACAAGGCATTCTTGGACTCGGCTCTGATGGACTGTTTGCATATTCTCAAAATGAACAGTGTCAGAACCACTAGATCCAAGTATTTAAATTTAGCTTGTGACATAAATATGATATGTTGACATGACAGCTATGTCTCTCATAGGATCTCACACTCTGGAACAGTCTCCCCCTTCCATGTGAAGCAGAGTTCATCCCTAACCCTATTTAACCATAACCTTGACCAATGGATGGAAAATTGGAAATTTATTCCAGGTCTCGCCAACATGTCTCTGATAGAGGCAGACAGTAATGCCCAAACTAAGATACCCCTACAAAACCTCTAGAAGCATCCCAACATACCCCCTCCCAATAAACATCCATGATAATTAGGGACACAACTGGGTTGGACTGCACATCTAAGCTTATAAAAGCCATAGTAGTCATTTACCTAGTATATAGCTACAAAAGCCCTCCCCCTTGTTTGTTGATGTACCATATGACTGACATATTATCAGTCTGAAATGCAATCACACCCCTGGGGAGGGGAGCCCTTGATGGCCTGCAGTGCTAGGAGGACTACCCTCATCCCCAGCACTTTGAAATGAAGATTGGCCTCTGCCAACATTCACATGCCTTGGACCATCTTCCCTTCAAAATACTACCTCCAGGAGGGAAGCATCCATGGTAACTGTAGTTATTGGAAACTGAAAAATAAAGAGATGACCTAGAGGGACCAGGGAAGAACTTAAACAACACTGGACATGAGTGAAAATTGTTGTAAGCCTGATCGAGAACTGCATGGGTTGATACAGCTCAGATCAATGAAGTGACAGGGTCCACTGGGGCACCCTAATGTAAAATCTGGCTTGAGGAACTAGAGTTATGGAAGCTGCCATTGGGCCCAAAAGGCAAAGAATGGATCTAGCGGAGGGTTTTGTATGAGACAGGATCACAGAAGCTTGTTAATGTAAAGATTCTGGATTCCAGAAGTTTGGCAAATTGAACCATGGTATCCAAATGGCATTCTGTGGATTCTATCATTTGTACTGGAATCAATTTGGACTTCTACATGTTGACTGTAATCCTAGATGAAGGCATAAATGGAACAAGATGTCCATGGTTTGAATAAGGAGATCCCTCACGGTAGTGGATATAAGCTAGTCATCTTGTTAAGAGAACTCTCTGAACTTTTGCAGTCTGAGATGTGCTGCACCCACTGCCACATCAGGTGTAAACCTGGGGGCTGGGGTGAGACTGAAAGGATTCCCAGCTGAAAATTAAGGAACCTTCTGTACTGCTTGGCCATCTTGATGTGCTAGTAGGCATTCTGCAGGTCAACCAAATAAATCCAGTTGGCTTTGGGACATTTGGAAAAAGAAGCAACTGAGCAAGTGAAAAATATACAGAACAAAACCCTGAGATTTTAAAAGGTATAAAAAATGAACTTTGAGCATGATAAAAAAGAAATCTGGTATGCTGCAATATTTATGCATAGGAAAATCCAAAATAATTAATACAGAAAAGCAGCTCTAAAGATATTTTGAGAGAACAAAAAATGAGAAAACAAATGGAAATGTAGAAAGCAGGATTAATAATGAAGTTAAACAGAAAATGAATATATGGACCATCATCAAACTGAAGGATTTAGTGTGGAAAATCCAACACAGGTAATGTAGTGGCATGCTGGATTAATGGGTGCCCAGATTAAAGAGCAGCAGGTGGGGCAGGAGACACCTGAGGAAGATTTGCCACACAGTGATGCACTGGAGCCTTCTGCAGAAGACCAGTGTGAAAGCCCAAAGTTGCACAGCAAGAGAAGGAGCAGGAAACTGAGGCAACTCTGATGCAGGCAATATTACAGAGTGATGGACTAATGGGATCCTTTATGACGGTGCAGCACATGAAGCAGTGTGCATCTGAAAAGGATATGTCACAGGAAGATGTTCTGGAACTTTTTGAAATATTCAAAAGAAAGACAGCACAGATGTTCTCAGTCCAGAAGAAAATGATTTAAGGGAAACCTGCTTGATTTAATTGAGATTGCTAAACATTAAGAGTGATGAAATAAATAAATTACAAATAGGAAATAATACTCAAATGTTAGATCGGTAAAACAGATGAAACAGTAACCGGCACTTTTAAGAAAAATGCACATGCTATAACAGAAAATAATAGAATACATTACTGTGCAACTAAACTAACAGATAAAGTGTTACCACAAAAATATAGATTAACACAGGAAAGGAAGTAAAATGCCACCATGGTTGCATCAAATAGACAAAACTATAAAGTAATTAAGAAGTATAACTGTTAACAGGAACACAGAAAAGGGTACAGATAAAAAATACTTAGGATATGGTAAAAAAACAACAGACTGTATCAAAACAGACCAGGATCAATCATACACAATTGCCAATAATAAATTAAAAACATCAGCACAAGCATACAACTAAAAAAATATAAAGTAAAAGCACAAAATAAGCAATTCATTGATGACCAAAAAGGTTTTCTAGAGAACAACAGATGAAATATTATGGTAAGAACTTAACTTCTTTATCTGATGATGTCAATCTTCATTCATTCTTAACTGATGGGACAGAGTCCCCAGCTACTATAGAACCTGGGTGGCCCTAAGGAAGGATAATCTTGAGCACAGTATAGCCAAAGGATTCTCTTCCCCTGGAGACAATGTCTAATTTGCAATGAGTGATAAAGGTATGAGGGGTAGCCCAAGTTGCAGCTGCACATATGTCTTCCATAGGTCTTCCATAGAAGTACTGGAATGGAAGATCGCTGAAGTGGAAACAGATCTTGCTGAATGAGCTCTAACTTTTGTTGGCAGTTTGAGTTTGTTCTTTTTGTATATAAAGGTAATGCAGTCCCTTACTCATTTTGATAAGGTGACCTTTGAAACCGATTTTCCAAATCTGGTGCTTGAAAAATATAGTTGGTCTGATTTTCTAGAGGCTTTTGTTCTAAGTAGAAACATAATATTCTGTGGACGTCCAACATATGCAGGAAGTACTGTCCTTTCTTTGAAAAATTTGGAAAGAAAACTGGTAAGTCTATAGTCTGGTTAATATTGGACTCTGATGCCACTTTCAGGAGGAAGGAGGGATTGGTTCTGATTGATACTCTTTCTTTGTGGAAAATGATACAGGGATGATTAACATACAAAGCCTGTAATTCTGAAATTATCCTAGCAGATGTGATAACTACTAGAAAGAAGGTCTTCCAAGATAAAAACTTGAGATCACAAGTGACTGCTGGCTCAAAAGGCTGACAAACTAGGCACTGCAATACTAAGGTTAAATACCAAGGCACTATTGGATCTTTGAAAGGTGGCGTCAATTGTTGAGCACCCTTAAGAAACATTTTGCAAAGACGGTGAGACATTAATGAATGATCATCAAAACCATTATGAAAATTCAAAATGGAGGCTAAATGAACTCTAATGGTAGAAGTTGAGGCTCCCAGCTGAAATAATGTGGCTAAGCATTCCAGGACCTTATCTACTGGAGCCATGGAAGGATCAGTCATTTGTTTCTGATGAAACAGAGAATCTTCTCCATTTGTTAAGGTAAACTTTTCTGGTGGATGGTTTATGAGAAGGCAGAATTATATTTTGCATTGGGGAGGACAAATTGTTGTGTGTGGAAATTACTGGAAGTGGAGAAACCAAGCAGGCAGCTTGAGATGTTGAAGGTTGGGATGCACCAAGCCCTGAGCGTGAGATAACAGATCCGGAGTTGGATACAGAGTCCAAGCAGTGAACCAGGTGAGGCCAGAGAAAGGAAAAAAACAGACGATGGGGGCAGTAAGGTGCAATGAGAATCACTTTGCTTCTCAACCGTTGGGCTTTCCTTAGAAATTGGGGGACTAAAGGAATTGGTGGAAAGGCATACAGAAGCCCTGAGGGCCAAATCGTGAAGAAGTGCATTTCTTGGGGACTCCCCGTGAGGGGGGACTAAGGTAAAGTAGCTGCTGCATTTGTGTTTTATGGGAGAGGCGAACAGGTTGCAGCAAGGCTGACCCCATCAAAGAAAAATTTTCGTCACTACATTGGGATTGAGACCACTCATGAGGTAGAAGGATACAGCTGCTTAGTTTGTCCGCAATCATGTTGGAATTACCCGGAATATGCTTTGCTATTAGAAAGTGGTTGGACGTTATTGACCTTTGCCAAATTCTTAGGGCTTTGCGACATAGTGGGTAGGATCTGATTCCCCCCTCTTTGTTGATATACCAAACTACTGACATGTTGTCTGACTGGACAGCAATTTTCCCTGAAGGAAGGGCAAACTGGAATGTGTGCAACACTAAAAGCACTGCCCTCAGTTCTAGGACATTGATGTGCAGATTGGCCTCCTGTGGGGACCAAGCGCCTTGGAAGGTCTTTCCATTAAAGTGACCCCCCCCCCATCAGTGAAGTGTTCGTGGTCACTATGTCCATTAGCTGAGAGGTGGAGAAGTGATGACACCATAAATCCTCTTCTGGCCTCATCCACCAGGATAAAACCTTCTTGCAATGATTTATCAAGATTGGATGAGACATGGTGTGAGTTAGAAATGACCATTGTGGTTCTTGGAGCCAATGAAGCAGCCTCATGTGGTACCTCGCTAGGGGGAACTAATGTTATTTTTGCAGCCATGGATCAGAGAAGTTGTAGTACCAGTTGAGCAGGGACTTTGTCTTGAAAGAGAATCACTTGAAGTTGCGATCTCAACTTTAACAACCTGTGATGAGAAAGGGAGGCCACGCAGGTTTTCATATTTAGTTTTGCTCTGATGAATTCCAGATCCTGTGTGGGAGACAGTTGTGAGTTTTCTTTGTTGATTGAAATGCCTAAGAACATGGCAAGGTGTAGAGCAGAGTCTATGGCGCAAAGCAGCACATGCCTGGTGGGGGCAGTGAAGAGCCAGTTGTCTAGATATGGAAACACGCAGAATCCCTGTAGCCTTAAATGAGCTGCTACAACTGCCATGCATTTGGTGAACACTCTGGGGGCTGTGATGAGACCACATGGCAGTGCTTGAAATTGGTAATGGCTGGCTCCTAGCTGGAAGCGGAGATGTCTTCTGGAGCAGTTGCCCATCTTCATGTGGTAATACGCATCCTGAAAATCTATACAGCACATCCAATCGCCCTTCTCTAGAAAGTGAAGGACAGACTGAACCGTGACCCTTCAGAATTTTGTCTGTTCTATAAATTTATTCAAAACGCTGAGATCCAAAATTGGCCTCCAGTCCCATGTCTTTTTTGGCACTAAAAATAATCTTGAGTAGAATCTGGATCCTATCTGGTCTGGTGGGACTACTGGGATGACTCTTTTAAAGCAGCTTTTGGAATTCTAGTGTTGCTATATCACTATGACTGGGTGGATCATTGGGGGTTCGCCTTTGGAGTTTGTGGAAAAGATTGAAGGGAATGTGGTAACCTCTGGTGATTATCTCCACCCAGGAATCTGATGTTATAGTGAGCCAGGTTGAATGGTGCAGAGAAAATCTCTCAGACTGCTTTCAGAGGTAAGCAATCAGGCCGCAGCTTAGGAGCGCTAGTAGGGTTGCCCAGAAAAGGAATCTCTGGAACCCTAATTGCTTGGATCCCCCTCTGCCACGGGAGGGGTGGCTTCCAGATGAGGTTCCCCTTTTGCCAGAGGGGGAATACTCACCACACATGTCCCGAAAAGGCCCTTGGGTCTTCTTGAACCACATCTTTCTACTCCTCTGATTCCTAGAGTAACATCTCTGCAGAGTGGAAAAATGCACACCCACAGCAGAAAGGGTCTTCCCATTCTTTTCACACCTGGCTAATAAGTCTCTAACTTTTGGGCCAAACAATGAAGTAGCATCAACTGGAGCACTGACAAAGAAAGACTAAAAGGGGTCCACAAAATCACACAAGCACATCCACGTGTGACGCCTAATGGCAATGCCTGTACCTGCTGCTCTAGACATCCATTCAGCTGTATGAGCAATAAGCTGCATGGACGAATTTGAGATAAACTCCAGGGTGGCAAGCTGAGAGGCAACCTTATCTCAAACATCATCAGACACTGCTCCTGCAAGGGTGTCTGAAAGTTCAGTTATGAGATCCCTTTGGAGTCTAGTAAAGTGTGCCAAGAAGTTCAAGGACTGAATAGTGAAGGTCATTGAAGCAAAGCCCCACTTTTTCAAATCTGTCCATCATCTGGGACTCTTGGTTGGGAGGATTGGACAGTTGAACTGTCTTTGGTGAGTTCCTTTTTAGTGGCCACTGCCACCACCATGGCATCCACTGCTAGACCCTTAGACCAATAGAGTTGATCCTCAGAATTCTGTCCGGTCTCCAGGGAATAGGGTCTATGGTGTCAGGAGCCTCCCATGCCCGCTGTATGAGGTTTGATTAGTTTGGCAGCAGCTGGGGTCACCCAAGAAGTAGATGGCTGGGCACGAAAAGCTTGAAAGAAAATAGATTTCCTCAGAGGATGTGTTTGAAGGCTTCCAATCACCCCTCTGCTTTAACATTTTCAGGATGTCTCAAAAGGAGACATCTTCAGGGGGTGACCATGGGGACCATTCCCCTTCATCATAATATGTATCCGCAGTGACAGATTCTTCTGGAGAAGCTAACTTCTTCCTCTTGCACGAGCTCTTACAGGGTGGCTCGTCATGAGAAGGTTCTGAGCAGGACTTCAAAGAGAGAAGGCCCTGCACTACCATATCATGCTGCTCTTGTGCCCACTGTAATAGACTGTGGCAGCTAAGAACCAGAAAGAACAAAAATATGGCACTTTGATGGGGATGGTACCAACAGGGAGCCTGAAAGGCAGCGAGGCCTGCCTGAAGAGGGATTGGGAGCCCAGAACCAAGAAAGACTACCTCAGAACTGAGGTAACACCCCACTCTGACAAGCCACCTCTCAGAGCAGGAGCTGAGAGAGGACTTGAAATTACCAAGGAACCGAGAGCTGTAGACGGCACCATAGAAAAAAATCAGTGCCAAACCAGGGATCCCAGAACTGTCAGCCAAATCTAGGTCCCACGGGTGAGACAGTTCAAATGTAGCCAAAGATCAGAGTAAGTTCCAGTACCAAGGTGAGATCCACCATTGGTACCAAAGCAGTTGGCAGTGGGAGCGTCGAAGCAATGGGATCCAAGACTTGGGCAGAGGTTGAAGGAGGAATATATGTAAGAGTCCTGGGAGTGTAAGCCTTGGCTCTGGGAGGGATGGAGGTCTGAGAAGATGTAGGGAGGCCTCTGGCTGCCAGGAGCTGATCCATTAATCTAACTGCATCCATTTCTGACAAACTCCTGGAGGAATGGATTGACATTGCCAATGGAGATTCAGGTCTTTCCACAAAGGGACTCAGCTGCTGACCCAAGAAGGGGTCTGTTGAAGGGGAATATCTAGTCCTGGAGGTACTTACAATATCGACCTTCAGCACCATAGTCTGTTGGATAGAGGGTGAGGATGGAACCGGAATAGTAGAATTTGCAATTATTCTTGCCGGAGAGGTTGGTACTGAAGATGGTTAGGTACTTTCAATAGTAGACAGCACCATAGCAGATTTTGTTGGTTTCGGTGCCGGAGCAGAAGACAATATCTTTGGACCTTTTGCCTTTGGTTCCGAAGAAGGTGTTGGAACCTAAGATCTTTGAATCGTGGAGTCATGTACCTTGGGGGAAGACGGTACAGAATGGCTCAGTTTTTTAGGTTTAGTTTTTGGAGATTTTGAAGTCTTCATCTCAGAAAGAGCTTCTCCAAAAGGACATTAACAATCCTTTAAGAATCAATTTGTTACATCTCTGTGCAAGAGTTTGAGCACTGAAACCCTTACAGAGTTCACAAGGAGATTGAACTTCCAGACGAGGGACACCCAAACAATAAATGCAAGAAAGATGCCCATCCGAATTGGGCATCTTTCTGTCACAGTCCATATATTGCTTAAACTCAGAGGTTCCTTTCTATTTCTCTGCCATGTTGCCCAGTCAAGTACATGGCATGCCCACACAGCCACCCCACTCACTCATAAAAAAAGGGGAAGGAAAAATATAAAAGCTATTTTTTTTAAATATACCAACTATGGTAAGAACTACCCAGAGCACCAAGACTGCAAGAGGATCCTATACGTTGCATAGGCTAAGGTTGATCAATAAGGCAACGCTGCTCACCGCACAACACAGTTGTGCCTATAGCAGCAGAAAAGCTTGGAAGGGTTTCATGAATAGCTGTTTAAGAAAAAAACTAAGCTTCCAGGCTTTGCATCTACACAGGGCACTGCTAACCACTGCTGAGCAAAGAGCAGCACCGCACAAACTCAAGGTTTAAATACAATTAAAGAAAAACAAGTTTCAAGTTAACTACCAATTAGGAAAGCACACAATAAGCCTTTCACCAGCAATCCCAAACGCAGACAGGTTAGATGAGCACACTTCTGCCACAAGGGTGCACAAAAAATACCTTCCTAATGCAGAATTGCTGGTTTGGAGCCCAAGTGAAACAGAGACCACACCAACTACAGTCCTACAACGAACAGATACAATGTAATTCAGTAGAATTAACTACTTAAAGCATCAGTAGACAGTACAGCTTTGCTTTTTTTGCTATAAAGTACAAAAATAACAGCAAATAGCTTACAAACCTGCTAAAGTACAGTCACAGTATATAAGAAAATTGCAAAAATTACTTATTTTTGTCTTTTCAGTAGTGGATTGTTCTAGGTGAAAGCAGATTCTCAGCAATCAGTAGCAAAGTGTCCAAACAACAAGCAGCTCCGAGTGTCTATGACAAAGCCTGTGCAAACACGAGGCTTAAAAATGAGCAACCAGAAACATTATTTAAGCTAACTACCAATCTGGAAAGCACAAAATACACCCCCCCACTAGTAATCCCAAACTCAGACAAGTTAGATCAGCACTCTTCCGCCACAACAGTACAGAAAAAACACCTTATTAACATAGAATAGCTGGTTTGGAGACAGAGAGTAACAAAACCCATACCTCTCTCATTCTGATTTTTAGGGATATCCCTGAATTTGACTGAAATTTTAGCTCTGTCCCTCTTAACCCTTCCTAAAACCTGTGACTTGTGGAGAACAGGTGGTGAATTGTACTTAATAATGACAATAGTTAGACTAGACTTGTGGACTTCTTTTACTTCAGAAACTGTATAGTAATTCGCATTACCTTATTCTGTCAATGTGTCAAGATAATAGTACTAATATTTTAAAAGTGTTCCTGATTGCCCCTGATTATTTGCAGATTGGTCCACGATTCTTTTGAGATTTGACCCTGACTGATTGAGAGCTATGACAAGACCACTCAAACTACCTACCACTAACAGACAGAGTGTAATACAGTGCAATTAACTACTTAAAGCAGCAGCATACAGTACATGTTTTGAACCTGCTGAAGCATAGTCAAAGTACATAAGAGAAGAGAGCCCTTTTATGGGTTTCCCAGATCAGGCAAACATCTACTGTCACCAGATGAATAATCCCAGTCCTCCTAATTTAAAAGCACAGTAAAGGAGTGCCCGGAGTGAAATGCTACCACAAACAAACTTAAGATATGAAATGCTACCGCGAATACGCTAAAAAATACGGATGCAGCTTATACAAGTGTGATTATTCAATAAAAGTACTTTACTTTGTATAAATGAGCCAACAGCCACTCGTACAGAATTTATAAAGGCACTTAAAATGAGATAAGCTGATTAATGAGCCTTGCAACCAATAAAACTATGTGCAGAAATTTCAAGTGTTTCCCCAAAGTGAACAGACCGGGAGGCTACCTACCAGTGCACTAGATGGAAAATCCACTGACCTCTTGATGTAAAAACAAGTGTTGCTAGTGTGTAAAAATATACTTTATCCAACAGCTAACTAGATAATGAATTCAGAACAAGAAAGTCATTAGAACAAACAAGAGGCAAAGTGCACTTTTTCAATATAAGCACAAGAAAAGGCAAATAATTCAATGTCAACAGCAGCATAGAAAGGGAGGAGCTTATTAAGCTCAATTTACAGTAGCGGTGGGCTGCTTAAAATCACCAGGTTTAAACAGCAGATCATCAAAGGAGAAGATGGGTAGGAAAAACTAGCAGGGAATTGCCAGCAGTACTTTAGTTTATGCGGGCTTGAAATCTTTTCAGCAAAAGACAAAGGCCCAGAAATTCACTATGCAAGTATCACTGTTTGTGTCTTTCGGCTTTTTCCCGGTTAGGGGTCGCCACAGCGGAACTCTGGTCCGCTAATGATTGGCAGTTGATTTTTACGTACCGGCTTGCCAGGCCTGATGCACAGCCTTCAACGAAGGTACACCCATTCACGCATGTCTCCACACAGAAGACGCTCTAGCTGAGAATCGAACTGGACAGCGTCTTACTGTGAGGCGACAATGCTCACTCAAGAGACAAATTAACCGATGAAAAAAAAACATGTGAAATGTGCAGCCTAGATAGTTTAAGCATCTATCTCTCACACAGGGCAAAAATTCCAGCCAAGCAGATTAAAACAGAAAACAAAATGCAGCAGGTAAAACAGAAAGCACACACAAAAATATATAGGATTACTTTCACATCCAGCAGGGAATCACCAGCAGTGCTTTAGCTTATGCCGGCTTAAAATTTCAGCAAAAGACAAAGGCCTGACTGGTTGAGAGCTATGACAAGACTTGTTTTTACAGACATAAAATATAGGTGGTAAATAAAACAAACAGAAAAATGCTGGAATGCAACTTTAAGCATGCACAAGCCACAGAAGCAAAATCACTGCAGCAAAAAGTTGTAATACTGCCACTAATACAACCCAAACTACAGTCTAAGGCACCAGACCAGGCAGAGATTTACTAGTACCACTGCTTATGGAAAAATGCAGTCATAAAAGACTAAACAAGGCTCAGATCCTACAGTAGTGGACAATTAAATTGTGAATGAAACTACAAGACTTAGATCCCAGACAGAGTTTAAATATAAACAGCTGACTATTACAAGCAATTCTATTTACACAGAAATGGTGCAGTGTATAAATGATGGTCAGATCTTGGCAGTAATTTGCAATTCTAACACAATTGTAAATGAGGCTACAAGAGTAAGGTACCATAAGATACTTCTGATACAAAATGAGACAAGTGTCAGAAAGTGCAATAATAAATATATTAAAATGAAGGTCACTAAGTTCAGATTAAATATGAAATAAGAGCTAGAAAATGCATGAAACGGAGGCGAACTCAAACTTAAGGGGAGAGGCTTCCCAGTTTGATCCCTCAGTGTCTAATAAAATGAGCAGAGGAGATGAGACTGGGTAGAGCTTCCAAGAACAGATGTACACCCCCATAGGCATAGGCAGCACAAAAGCCTCCAAGTTTATAATCACAAGGAAAGGTCGGGTATGAAACAAAACTGATTTAAATGGAATGATAACTGTAGTAGTTTTAATGTACTTTACTAGATGCAAAATGGAGTCCAAATGCTTTGCTGGGTTTTAGCTTTGGGAGAGCTTCCAAGGGTCTTAAAGGCAAAGATGTTGTACTGCTCATATAAAATACCAGGTAGAAATGGAGACTGGAAACAGCTTAAAGCTCTAGCCAATAGTGCTCATCTTTCCAGAACTGTAGAAATTCATCACTGTTCGGCTCCTGATGAAAGTCACACAGCTAGCCAAACTCTCTACGTTTGAAAAGTGACATAGCAATTAGATTCACTTAGTGCTTTAGAGTTGGAGGAAGTGTGTGTGCCTGGAAAGTTTTATTTTTCATCATCATCTCTCTTTTTCCCAGTTTCTTTATGGGGTCAGTGTTGTATCAATTTTTGCCATCTCTCTATTCAATGCTACTATCCTACATTCTTTGACACTCATGCCTATCGCAGATTGTTTTTCACACACACTCCATCTACCTCTTTGTTGGATGCCCTAATTTCCTCTTGCCTTCTTCCTGTCCATCCCAAATTTTCTTCACCAGATTGTTTTCTGCTATTTTGCACATGCACCCAAGCCATCATAATCTGTTTTCTTTGACCCTTTTTGCATTTGGAGCTACTCTGGCTTCTGCTATTATGTTCTCATTTTTTTTTGTCTGTCCCACAGAGTGCACTCTACTACCATTCTCAGGCACTTTGTCTTCATCACCTCTAGCTTCCTCAACTGTTCTGCCTTTATTACCCAGGTTTCTGTACCATACAGTATTACTGGTTGCATCACTGTTTTGTGCATCTTACTTTTCAGGTTCTTTGGCATTCTTTTGTCATACACTAGACCTGACAATTCCCAGTTGGCTGCAGCCCCTCTGATTCTAGCTTTGACCTCTTCATTCAGACTTCCCTTCTCCTCAATCACCCCTCCCAGGTACTTGAAGCTATTTACCTGCTCAACTGTTTTCTTTTCTATCTCAATTCTCAGCTTCTTCTGATTTCCCCTATTTGCTGCCATTATAACTGTTTTCGGTGCTTAAGTTTCATCCCACGTGTCTTCGGTTTTGCATTTCATTTCCCTACCCTTTGCTGAAGTTCTTGCTCATATTCTGCCTGTAATGCTGCATCATCTGCATACAGCAACTTTACTGATCTGTCCTCTTTGACCTGTTTGCTAATGGAGTCCATCACCAGTATAAACAGCAGTGGGTTCAAAGCTGAACCCTAATTCACACCCACTCTCACTGGGAACATCTCTGTGAGACCGAACACTGTGCTTAAATTCTACCAATGTTTCTGGGACTTAAAACTACTGCAGGAGTGCCCAAATCAGCATTTTTGTTCTGGACTTTGTCATACAAGCCTAAGAATGCCCAGTTGGACTATTTCCTCATTTCTAGCTTCTTCTCAAGTATCGAACTTTAAAAATTGGGTCAGTTGTGCTACATCTTGATCTGAATTTGAATTGCTAATTTCCCATCTTACTTTCTACTCTCTGTGTAATCATTTATTAATCATTCTCTCCACAACTTTCATGTAATGTGACAGGAGATTGATACCTTTGTACATTCTACACTTGTGAATGTCCCCTTTGTTCTTGAATGGTGGCACTAATACGCTTATTCTCCAATCAACTGAGATATGCCATACTCTCTATACTGCTATGAGCACCCTCAGGAGCCATTTCTCCCCATCTCACCCAACATCTTTATATCTGCTTTGATCTCATCTGAACTTTCTGCTTTCCTCCTTAGTGCTGCTCATACTTCTTCTATGGTGGGATTCTCCTCTTCTCTCATTGTAGGCTGTGCCTGGGGAAATACAGCTTCTGTGTATTTTTTCATTCAGAAGCTGCTTAAGTACTTCTCCCATCTGCCTTTGATGTCCTCTGGACTGCTGAGCAGGTTGCTGCTGGCATCCCTTATGAAGAGTGTAACTATCTTCTTTATCTTTCTGCCTTTCACTTGTAACCTAATATAGTTTCTTTGTGCCATCTACTGAGTCACTTTCCAGAAGCAGGTAGACTGTCTCTGACGCCGTGTTCTTTGCTACTACAACTGCTTTCTTAGCCTTTGTCAGCCATCCATTATTCCTTCCTAGCTTGGTCCATCTTTATCTCCCACTTTTTCCTGCACTCCTTTTTTTTGTAGACTTCCTAGACTTCTGCATTCCACCACCTGGCTCTGCTACATATCTGTTCTGTAGTCCTCACACATGCCGTTTTAAGCCACTGTCATTCTCCACTTCCACCTATTTATTCTTCTTCTCGAGGTGCTAGAGCTCTGAGTAAATTCATTGAACCATTGTCTTTCTCCACACTCATCATCCATGTATTTAGCCTGGTCTCTGTTGACCTTATACTCTTAGGCACTTATAGCCTTCTTTGGCCACTGCTTGTAACTGATTATGGCAACCAGTGGTTTATGCTGTGAGCTGACTGCTTCACTGGGGATGACTTTCCAGTCACAGATTCTACCTTAGTGCCCTTTCCTGACCATGAGGAAGTCTAATTGACTTGCAGGGTGGCCACCCTTGTATGTGATCTTGTGATGGCCTCTCTAAACAGTGCGTTGGTTACTATCAAGCCATTTACAAGATTGGAGTCTAGAATGGCCTATATTTCTTTATTCCTATTGCCCCACCCATGTGGACCTTAGGCAGTTCTCATATCCTGTTCTGTCTTGATATCTACATTTGGGTCACCCATTATAAATACCAATTCCTGTTGTTCTGCTTTATCTAGTAGGTCCTGAAACTGCAGTCTGAATGCACTCCTCTTCCCTATCACAACCCTTCTGTGGGGCATAGGCTGAAATTATGAATACTGCACTATCCTTAGGCTGCAGTCTGATTGCTGTCTGTCACTAATTGTGATGACATCCCTCACTATCTTCTGATGCCTCTCCTTATCAATTCCCACACCATTTCTAGCCTGTTCTCCTCATGAGTAGTAAACTCTGGACCCCACGTCAAGTGGTTTTGTTGCACTGCCCTTTCATCTTGTCTCCGACATTGTCAAGCCTCCTCCTTACAATAGTGTCATCCACTTCCAAGCACTATTCTGTCAGTGAACCTACAATGAGTATAGCAATTTTTAGTTTATGATTGGTTTTATGCTCAACTTTTGCTCAACAGAGCTATCCCTGCTAACCCAACCTGAGCAAATGGACACTGGCTGGCTTGTACCTGATTGACCCAGGGCTGCTGGTCTTTAGGGATTACACACAAACCAACAGCAGCACATACAACCCTCCCACTGTTATCATGAGTCCCTATAGTAAGAGTAGACTGGGTCCTCAACTCATTTATCATTGGCAATTACCCACACCATTTGATATTAGTCAACATGACAGAATCACCTAGAGCCATATTTTTTTAAACTGAGTGGCTAGTCTTGCCACAGAACAGTCTATCAGTGTTCTCCTATCGTGAGGATACTGCACACTATGGTAAATGCCCATAGAGATTTGGCTATACAACTCTTCCACCTAAAGGGCACCGATCTAGAGTATGTGCTGCTGCCCACAGCTCAATTCTAGACTGAGTTTGAGATGGAAACACTCAGCATGTTTTTTTCAGAAGTGGGAGGAACCCCACAGAGATACAGGGAGAACAAGCACACTATAAACAGGGATTGTCTAGAGGTCAGGATCGAACCTTGTGAATGGGAGGCGAAGATCTTAACCATTCTTTTTACTAAAAATGTTTTTACATGGTTTGATGGTCTTTTCATGTTTTTCTAAAAAAGATGTTATCTTCTTACCATAACGCTCCATCTGTGTTGGTTATCTTCATTCATTCTTGACTGTTAGGATGATGTAACTAGATAGATATAACTCAACTGTTATATCAAGGTCGAACCAGCCACAAACTCTCAAACCAAGCCTACCCATACTGCCTCTCTTCCCTTCCCTTCAGATAGAGTTTTGCCCATACAGTAGAAAATTATGGAAGCTTTGTCTGAGCAACAACCTTACTAAGATCCCAGGACTAGTTCCGAACCTCCAGGAGTATTTTGGAGAGGGTAGGAGGGTGGGATATGAAGATCGACAACAAAGATGGAACATTATAGTAAGAAAGTATAGTTGTGTACCTTACCATAAATGTAGATGTTCAAGTGTATTCACTGTTGCAGTCATCACATTACAGTTATCCCTGCCAGGGTAGCCCTAGGCTGGTCTGAATACCAGAGGCTTAGTATTTCTGTGTCAGTTGCTGTTGCTTGAGGACTGACATCAGGTCGTCAATAGTATAAAGTAAGGCAGCCAATGTCATTACATCAGTTTTTCTTGCCCTAACCTGTCAGGAGACCCCAAGTAGGAGGCCAGGTACTGGTGGAAGAACCCCACCAGTGGAAAATAAATACCAATATGTCCCTTGTGAGGAAAGAAAGAGAACAAAGGGGGAATGGAGGGAGGGAATAAAGGACTGCAACAGTGAAATCACTTGAACATCTACATTTATGGTAAGTGTACACAACTGTACTATGTTCTTCGTGTTTCACTGTTGCAGTCATCACATTAGGGTAGATTCCCAAAGCGGAGGAAATGGGTGGAGGCAGTCAAGGAAACTAGGGGCTGGCTAGGATACCTTGCAAGACTGCAGAGGCAAACTCTGCCCTTGATTTGGAGAAGAGAGGCAGGTGGTAATGTTTGGTAAAAGTGCGAACAGATGTCCAAGTGGCAGCCTCAAGGATGTCCCTGGTGGGGAATCCTCAAGAAAGCTGCAGAGGTGGAGGCTGCTATGGTGGACTGTGTCCTGACCCCCCCCCCCGGAAAGAGGCTTTCCATGTTGTTTGTAGCAGAAGTGGATGCAGTGTGCTATCCATTTGGAAACAGTTTGCTTGGAGATGGTTTTGCCTTCTGCCCCTGTAGCAAAGCTAACCAGCAATTGATCAGACCTTCTGAAGGATTTAGTCCTATCCAGATAGAATCTGAACTCTGTGCACATCTTGAGAGTGAAGAATCCTTTCCCCCTTGTTCTGGGGATTAGGGAAGAAGGTGGGCAGATGAATGGATTAGGCATGAAGGATAGGTTAGTTCTGAGGGACACCCTGTCTGCATGGAAGATGATGAAGGGTTCCACAGCCATGAGTGCTTGCAGCTCAGATACTCTTCTGGCTGAAGTGATGGCCAGAAGGAAAGTCGTCTTCCAGGAGAGAAATTTTAACTCTGCAGAAAGAGCTGGTTCGAAAGGGGGCAGGGTGAGCTTTTCCAAGACAAAGTTAAGGTGCCAAGCTGGCGTTGGTACCCTTATGGGGGGGGCCTCATGTTGCTAGCCCCTCTGAGGAACTGTTTGATCAAAAGGTGTGAGAAAATGGGCTGCTCAGTGGGAAAATGAGCAGAAACAGCAGAGGCATGAATTTGTATAGAGGACAAAGAGAGACCACTGTGTAGCAGGGTCAGATAAGTAATCCGGGATGAGAGGGATGGAGGGCTGTGCCGTATTGGCTCCCTTCGCCTGGATCTAGGTGCAGAACCTTTTCCATTTATCTGCATAAGAATTTCTGGTGCTAGGACGTCTGGCCTCATGGGTAACATCCACACCAGGTTTACTTAGAATGGCAGATTGGTTCGGGGTTAGGGAATAAGCCAAGCTGCCAAATTGAGTGTCTGCAATTTGAGACGCATGAATTCCCCTTCCCTCTGGGTCAGGAGGTTTGGAATATGAAGAAGATGCCATGGAGGCAGCGGGGACAGGCTGCACAGCAAGGGGGGCCAGTCTGGAGCTATAAGAATGACCCTTGGTTTTTCCTCCCTTATTTTGAGTAGTACCATGGGGATGAGAGGATGGGGAGGAAAGGTATATACCAATAGACTGACCCAGGGGAAGGACAGGGCATTTACTTTCCAAGCCATGGAGTGATGCTCCCTGGTGCAGAAATTTCTGAGCTGATGGTTGGTGTGGGAGGCAAAGAGGTCGACCGTCGGGGTTCCCTATTTCTGAGTTATTAGGGTGAAGGTACTTCCGTTGAGTTGCCACTCATGTGGGGGCCAGAAGATTTCTGCTTAATTGGTCAGCTCGAGTTGAGACAGCCTGGTAGGAATTGTGCTAACAGGTGTAGTTGCATGGAAGAGGCTGTGAGCCAAAGGGTCATGGCCAGCCTGCATAGAGGGTAGGAGTGAGTCCCTCCCTGCTTGTTGATGTACCACATCACAGTGGTCGTATCTGTTTTGATCAGGAGAACCCATAGAGAGAGAAGGGGTTTGAAAGCTATCAAAGCGTGCTGCACAGCCATCCTCTCTTTTTGATTGATGTGAAGAGGGTTTCCTGAGGGCTCCATTGGCCTTGTATGCACCTGCCATCCAGGTGTGCACCCCAAGTGTAGTCTGATGCATCTGTGGTGAGGGTCTGGGTGGGGGTGTGGTGGGGAGAAGGGAAGTCCCTTGTTGTGGAAGCATGCTGTTGCCCACCAAAGATATTCCTTTCTGAGGAAAGGAATTATAGGTAGAAGAGTTTTCAGGTCTTGAGAGTGTTGACACCAAAGGCTCTTTAGGTACCATTGAAGTTTCCTCATGTGCAGTCTGGAACATGGAAAAAGAAGTATGCAAGATACCATGAACCCGAGAGCTTGCAGGATCTTCCTTGCAGATAGCTGGGGCCTGGTAGATGGTTGAGAGGGATCTATATTAAAAATCAAAAAACCCTTTAAACAAATACCTAAACATCGACACCTATAACACTAACTGCGAAAATCCCAAACACACTAAACAGTGAAAAATAAAATAACGAACTGTCATAGTTGGCCAACCCCACCACCCGCTACATACTACCTACCCAAACAAAGTAAATAAACCACATACATACACTAACCAAACCCAACTTCTAACCTAAAGTAAAGCACCAAAACCCTACTTCTAACTCTACACTAAACCCCATATACACAACTAACTGCACTATCCTTAACCTTTCCCTAACCCTAAGGTCCATAACTACCGCACATGTCCCCTATAGACATACACCCAAAAAAATAAAAAATACACATACATACATTTAACAAAACCCTACTTCTAACACTACACTAAACCTCACATGCACAACTATCTATGCACTATCCTTAACCCCTCCCTAACCCTAAGGTCCATAACTACCGCACACTTTCCCTACAGAAATACACCCAGAACAAATAAATGATACACATACATACAGCTAAATAAAACCCTGCTTCTAACACTACAATAAATCTTACATACATTACCTGTCTATTAACTTACCTTAACACACATCCTAACCCTAAATTCCTATCTATCGCACACTTACCTTACGGAGTTATACAGCAGACAGGCCAACCACTGCACTTCGACATTTCAATTTTCACTGTTTTGGACGTTCGGCGTTTTTGTATTTCGCACAATACAGGTTGGTCTTTTCATATTCATGATTACGGTCTTTTGCTCTGCTAAAAGGAACCCGTTGAGAGAAGTAGGTTGTCAGGAAAACTTGTTTCTCTGGTGTAAGGAATGCCATCTGGGGTGCTCTGTCCAGACTTGCTCCCAGGAAGATTATCCTTTGGGCGGGCACCTGTTTGGATTTCTTTTCGCTGATTGTGTATCCTAGGGAGGTTAGTAGTCTCTTTACAAAGGCCAGGTGCTTGAGCAGCTTTTCCTGTCTGCCTGAATAAGGCAGTCGTCTAAGTATGGGTAAATTTGAATATTTCTTTGTCTGCAAAATGCAATGGCCGGAGCCAGACATTTTCTAAAAACTTTGGGAGCAGATAAGCCAAAGGGAAGCACAAATAACAAAGTGTTGAGATCCTGCTCTGAAGCAGAGAGATTTCCTGCATGATTCCCTGATAAGGATGTGTAGGTAGGCCTCTTTTAGATCTAGAGTGGCTAGCCAAGCGTCCTTGGAGAGCATGGGTAGCAGCTGCTGGAGGGTGAGCATTTTGAATTTTGGGATCACCAGGAAGGTGTTCAGAATTGATAAATCGAGGATGGGGCGCCAGGTGCCCTCTTTTCTGGGCACCAGAAAAAGTCTGGCATAGAAGCCTTGGTCTATGTGTTCTTCAGGAATGTGCTCTATTGCTCTCATAGAGAGAAAGGAAAGGATTTGATTTGAGCCTCTGCCCAATGATTTGGTGGTAGATCTGGGAACCCTTTTTGGGTTGGAATGGTATGGAAGGAAAATTTGTATCCCTGAGACACAATGTTCAGAACCCATTGGTCCTTGGTTAGCGTGGCCCAATTGCTGGAGTGAAATGAGAGATTTCCTCCTAGGGGTAAGTGAAGGTGGGGAGGAGGTGGTGAGTCATTGTGAGTTCTTACCATAAGGGGGTGGCTTAGAACTCCCTGGTTTTGAAGTGGAGATAGTCCACTGCTTAGATCTCTGCATTCCCTGGGTCTGCTGTCTGGGGAGGATCTGTTTTGACGGGGTCTAGGCTGGGCCTGTTTTACTCACAGCAGGAAAGGACCAGTGCTTGGAAGGAAAATGCCTGCTGATCCTAGGGGTCTGGACTAGAAAGAAATCATTAACTGTTTGCATATATTTTGTTTTTTCTTCCATTTTTTTAAGACCTATTTTGCCTTAGTGCCAAATAAATTATCTTTGTGCAAGGGGGCATCCAACAATTTAGATTTGACATGGTTTGTCAGGGGGCTGTTCCTTAAACCATCCATGTCTTCTAATGGCAGATTCAGTGACTGCTTCCCTACAAGAAGCTTCTAGGGCATCAAAACCACAGCACAAAGTGTGTTTAGTTACTTGGCTTGCAGAATGCATCAAGTCTTGCAAATCTTTGGATTCTGTCCAAGTAGAAAGGGAAGACATTTTTTGTTTAAGGAGTTCCAGGGTATGCTGCCGAAATTTCAGCATATGGAACTAAAAAATTAGTGCCCCGATAGCAAGAGTAGCTCAGGTGTATACTTTTTCACCCCATCTGTCCAATGCTTGGAAATCCCTGTTTGTGGGTGTGGGATTCTTAGCAGAAGTTGCTTTAATCCTTTTTTGCCCTTGAGAAATGACCTCAGGGTCAGCTTTAGGATTTTTAAAAAGATGTGTGTGAGTCAGAGACTCTATAGTACCTGTCTGGTTTTCTGAGAGCAGAAGGTAGGGTGTCAGGAGTCAAGCTGGATTCAAAGAAATCATCACGCACAACATCCAGGACTGGGGGGATGGCCATGGGTCTGTGTTGCGGAAGATCTAAGAATTCCCTGAGTCTCATTTTAGACTGAGGATAGTCCTGACTCTCCCATTGGAAATGCTCCCTTAAAGTACGCAGGGCTTTCCCAAAGGAAAAATCCTCTGGTGGAGAGGCGGAAGGAATAGAGTCCTCTGCATCAGAATCCTCATAAGTGGAGAGGGATCTTAACAGTCAGACGCATCAGATTAATCTGACTCTTGTTCAGACAAAACTACGGGGGACAGATCTCTTTTCCTTTTTGAGGGGGTAACTTGGCTTCCCGTAATCAGCATGATAATCTCTTCCACCATTTTAAGCATTTGAGAATGAGGCAAGGTAGCAGGCACCTGAGAGTGGATAGTCGGTTTCTTGGGTGTGGTTCGAACCCCGGGCCTAAGAAACTCAGTTGTTTTTGAAAGGATGGTAGTCGCAAAAGAAGACATCGTTTTGTGTTGAGATTCAGTAGTGCGAAGGACTTCCTCGGAAGCTGGTTCCTGCTCAGTGGCTCTGGACCCATCCAAGGTAGAGACGACCATGGGATCCTTAGTCGAAGAAGAGTTTTGTGGCATACCGGACTCCAAAAGGGTCTCGGTAGCGGCCAGTGAATCAACAGAAGCGGGCATCAGGAGCTGTGAAAGCACCTCACTGAGTGCCGGAGGCCTGACGACTAGCTTAATGGAAACGTCGATAGGTTTGGACCTGTGCGGTCTGTCTCTGTCATTATCTTTATGTTTTTTTGGAAGATCTGCTGTAGGATGGCTTACTGAAGCAAAATTGGAATTCTAAGACTGTAAATGAAAATATCTGGCTACAATAAGGGCCCAACAATGAACAGTTCTGACGTTGAACAAAGCACTGAAGCGACAATGGGGGGACGTCGTGGTCTGGGCCTAAACAAGTGACGCAGTAAGAGTGGAAGTCTAGGTGTGGTACTTGCTTTCCACAGGCGAGACAACTGTTAACTTTTTCCGACATCGGTTAGTGCTAGAAAAAAGATCCCCAATGGGGTACTTAGCTTTAGAAGACTTCAAATTCAATTTGGAGACGAAACTCAGGTAGCGGCTGACCGGCACTCGTGTGAACCGCTTCTGCTTTTGGCTCCACGGCAAGAAAGACTGATTGAATGGCGTTGGCTGCCTTACTTTATACTACTGATGACCTGACATCAGTCTTCAAGCGACAGCAACTGACACAAACACTAATCCTCTGGCATTCGGGCTGGCCGAGGGCTACCCTGGCAGGGATAACCCTAATGTGATGACTGCAACAGTGAAACACAAAGAACATCATAACTTTTTTATCTGATGTTGTCAATCTTCATTCATTCTTGACTGTTAGGACAAAATCTCTAGCTACCTTATGAACTAGGAGGCCCTAGGGAAGGATAGTCCTGAGCACCATAGAGCCAAAAAATGCTCTTCCCCTGGAGGCCATATCCAAATTGTAATGAGTGATGAACATAATGGGGGTGGGCAGCCCAAGTTGCAGCTGCACATATGTCATCCAAGGCTTCTGAGGTAGAAACAGATCTGGTAAAATGAGCCCTAACTTTTGTTGATAAGTTCAGCTCATTTTGTTCCTAAATAAAGGTGATGCAATCGCTCAACCATTTTGATAGAGTAACTTTGGAAAATGGCTTTCTCAGTCTAGTACCTGAAAAAGCTAGAAACAATTTGTCCGATTTTCTAAAAGATTTCGTTCTATCCAAATAAAAATATAACCATCTGTGTACATCTAACAAATGCAAACAATATTCTCCCTTATTAAAGAAATTTGGGAAGAAAGCTGGCAGAGTTATGGTCTGATTAATATTGGAATCTGACACTACTTTAGGCAAAAAGGAAGGGGGTAGTTCTGAGTGATGCTCTCTCTCTTTGTGAAAAATGATATATGGATGTTTTACACACACACAACCTGCAATTCTGATATCCTCCTGGCTGACATGATGGCTACCAGGAATAGAGTTTTCCAAGATACACATTTGATATCACAGGTGGCTGCTGGTTCAAAAGGCTGACAGACCAAACTTTGCAAGACCAACATTAAATTCCAACGCACAATGTATTTTTTAAAAGGTGGTTTGAAATGTATGGCACCTTTAAGAAAGGTTTTACAGAGACGACGAGACATCAGGGAAAGGTCATCAAAATGATTATGAAAATTCAAAATAGCAGCTAAATGAACTCTAATGGTAGAAGCAGAGGTTCCCAATTGGAATAAGGTGGATAAATATTCCAATACCCTTTTCCTCAAACAAAAGCACAAATCTGTTGTATTTGCTAAGTTTCCTGGTGGACGTTTATGAGAAGTATCTTTTGTACTAGGGAAGATAGATTATTCCACCTGGCAATTACTGGAAATGGTGGAACCAAGCAGTCATCTTGAGATTTCGTAGGTGTGGATGGACCAGTCCCTGCGAGTGAGACAACAGGTCTGGAATTAGATCCAGAATCCATGGATGGTGAACTAAGTGAGGCCAGAGAAAGGGAAACCAGACTTGATGGGGCCACTAAGGTGGAATGAGGATCACTCTGCTTCCAAACCGCTGGGCTTTCTTCAACAATTGGGTAGTTAACGGGATTGGTGGAAATGAGTAAAGAAGTCCCAAGGGCCAATCATGTAGGATAACATCTCTCGGGGACTTCCCCCAAGAGGAATAGGGCAAAGTAGCTGCTGCATTTGTGGTTTATGGGGAGGCGAACACACCGCAGCAAGGTGGACACCATCAACGAAAGCTCTTCATTTCAATATTGGAGTTAACAGACCACTCTTTAGGCAGAAGAATGCACCTGCTTAATTTATCTACAATCATGCTGGAGTTCCCCAGATTGTGGGTTGCTATCAGAAAGTGGTTGGAGGTGATCTCCCATTGCCAAACTCTTAAGGCTTCCTGACAAAGAGGGTAGGACGTGCCCCCCCCCTCCCGTTTGCTGATGTACCAGACTACTGACATGTCTAACTGAATAGCAATTGTCTCTGAAGGGAGGACAGACTGGAATGCTTGCAACACTAACAGCACTGCCCTCAGTTCTAGGACGTTGATATGCAGATTGGCCTCAAGTGGACCAAATGCCTTGGACTATCTTTCCCTGGAAATGGCCTCCCACCCTATCAGGGATGCATCTGTGGTCACTACGGCTTTGGGCTGAGAGGGGGAAAAGGGGCGGCTCCATAATTTGTTTTCTGGCTTCATCCACAAATATAAATCCTGCTTGCATCGGTTGGTTATTCGGACTGGGTGGGACATTGGGTGTGTTAACATTGACCACTGTGATGCCAGGAGCAATTGAAGCAGCCTCATGTGGATGTGATATCTTGCCAGAGGAACTAGAGTGATCGTTGCTGCCATGGACCCAAGGAGCTGTAAGACTTTTTAGCTGGAACCCTGTCTTGAGAGAGTATCACTTGAAGTTGTGACCTCAACTGCTCCAATCTGTGAAGTGGAAGAGCAGCCATCTGTGATTTGTTCAGTCTTGCTCCAATGAACTCTATGTCCTGAGTAGGGGATAGTTTTGACTTTTCCTTGTTTATTGAGATGCCTAAGAACTCTGCAAGTATTAGAATGGAGTCCAAGGTGGAAAGCAGCAGATGCCTGGTGAGGGCAGTGAGGAGCCAGTCTAAATGTATAAACACACAGAATCCCTGTAGCCTCAAGTGACCTGTTACCACTGCCATGCATTTGGTGAATACCCTGGGGGATGTGGTGAGACTGAAGGGCAGTGCTCAAAATTAGGAATGAATAGCTCCAAGCTGGAAGTGGAGGAATCTTCTGGAGTGTTTGCCCATTTTTATGTGGTAAAATGCATCCTGAAGATCTATGGAACACATCCAATTGTCTCCCTCCAAAAAGGAAAGGATAGACTGAACTGTGACCATACGGAATTTTATCTGTTGAACAAACTTGTTCAGACCACTGAGTTCTAAAACTGGCCTCCAGTCTCCTGTCTTTTTTGACACTAAAGAACTTGGAGTAAAATTCGGATCCTATTTGGTCTGGTGGGACTGTCTGAATGACTCTTTTTTGAAGCAGCTTTTGGATTTCTAGTGCTGCTATATCCCTCTGACTGGGTGGAACATTGGGGATTCACCTTTGTGGTTTGGGATAAAGACTGAAGGGTATATGATAACCTCTGGTAATTATCGTCTGCACCCAGGAATCCGATGTAGTGTGCCAGGCTGAATGGTGCAGAGAGAATCTTCCCCTGACTGCCTCCAGGGGTAAGCAGTTGGGCTGCTGCTTAGGAGTGCTGGTAGGGTTGTCCCAAGAAAGAATCCCTGGAGCCCTGGTTACGTGGGCCCCCTCTGCTCCAGGAGGAGCATCTTCCAGAAGAGTTCCCTCTCTGCCCCAGGAGTACTCCTCACCACAAATGCCCTGAAAAGACCCCTGGGACTTTCTGAAAAACATCTTTCCACTCCTCTGATTCCTAGAATAAGGTAGTTGTGGAGTGGAAAAATGCACACCCACAGCAGAAACGGTCTTTCCGTCCTTCTCACACCTGGCTAAGGTGTCTCTGACTTTTGGGCCAAATAATGATGAAGCATCAATGGAAGCATTGATAAAGGAAGACTTGAAGGGGTCTGCAAAGTCACAAGTGCACCCAGGTATGACGTCTAATGGCAGCGCCTGTACCCACTGCCTTGGTTGTCTCTTTGGCTGTATGTGCAACAAGCCGCATGGCTGAGTTGGAGACGGATTCTAGGGTGGCAAGCTGGGAGGCAACCTTATCGCATACCTCGTCAGACACTGCTTTTGCTAAGGACTCTGAAAGCTCAATTATCAGATACCTTTGAAATCCCGTGAAATGTGCCAAAAAATTTAATGACTGTATGGCAAAGGTCATTGAAGCATAGACCCGCTTCCTGAATCTGTCCATAGTCTGAGACTCTTGGTTTGGAGGATGGACAGCTGGATTTTCCTCGGTGGGTTCCTTTTTTGTGGCGGCCGCCACCACCATGGCATCTACTGCTAGACCTTTAGACCAGTGATGCTGATCTTTGGACTCGGAAAGAATTGTCTGGTCTCCAGGGGATTGGCTCTATAGTGTCAGGCGCCTTCCATGCATGCTGCACAATGCGTTTGACCAGTTCACCAGCAGGTGGGGGATTACTCAAAAGTGGAAAATCAGGCACGAAAGGTCTGCAAGAAGACAGATTCCTCAGAGGAAGGGTTTGTGGGCTTCCAATCACCCCACTGTTTTAAGATTTACAGGATGTCTCCGAAGGAGCCATCTTCAGGGGGTGACCATGGGAACCCTTCCCCTTCATTGAAATCTGTATCCTCAGTGATAGATTCTTCTGGAGAATGCAGGTGCTTTCTCTTGCACAATCTCTTATGGGGTGGCTCTTCAGGGAAAGATCTGAGGAGGACTCAGAGGAGAGGGTACCCTGCAGCAGGGTGTCTTGCGGCTCTTCTGTCTGCTGCCCTGATGTAGCAGATTGTGGCAGCTGCGAGCCAGAGGACACATAGATGTGATACTCTGACGGGGATGGTGCCAACTGTGAGCCTGCTGAGGCAAGAGCTCTCTCCATAATCTGGAATACAGGCCCAACCAAAGAGGGATGCCAGCCCAGAAGCAAGAAAGCCAACCTTGGAACCGGGGTCACACACCACTCCGAGCTCACCTCACAGCAGGCGCCACAAGAAGACTAGTGACTGCCAGAGTACCAGGGACCGTAGACTGCACTGGAGAAAAAAAAAATCAGAGCTGATCCCGGAGCCGGCAGCCAAGTCAGGTCCCATGGGTGAGACAGCTCCGAAAGGGAAGACAACCACAGTATCGATTCCAGAACCAAGGTGAGGTCCTCCATCAGTACTGAAGGAGTTGGCACTGGGAGTGTTGAAGTTGAGGGCTCCAAGACCTATGGAGAGGTTGAAGGAGGAAGATAAGTGGGAGTCCTTGAAGAGTAAACCTTGACTCTGGTCTCCATAATCTGGAATACAGGCCCAACCAAAGAGGGATGCCAGCCCAGAAGCAAGAAAGCCAACCTTGGAACCGGGGTCACACACCACTCCGAGCTCACCTCACAGCAGGAGCCACAAGAAGACTAGTGACTGCCAGAGTACCAGGGACCGTAGACTGCACTGGAGAAAAAAAAAATCAGAGCTGATCCCGGAGCCGGCAGCCAAGTCAGGTCCCATGGGTGAGACAGCTCCGAAAGGGAAGACAACCACAGTATCGATTCCAGAACCAAGGTGAGGTCCTCCATCAGTACTGAAGGAGTTGGCACTGGGAGTGTTGAAGTTGAGGGCTCCAAGACCTATGGAGAGGTTGAAGGAGGAAGATAAGTGGGAGTCCTTGAAGAGTAAACCTTGACTCTGGATGGGAGACAGGTCCTAGACTGGGACAGGAGACCTCTGGCCACCAAGAGCTGGTCCACTAACTTGACTACATCAAGTTCTGAAAGGCCTCTGGTGGAACAGACGGACATCACTGAGGGAGATTCTGGCATTTCAAGGAATGGACGTAATTGTTGACCCAAGAAGGGGTCAATAGATGGGGAGTACCTAGTCCTGGGTATAGTCTCGGCCTTCTGCACCATGGTCTGCTGACCAATAATTTGTTTTGCTGGGGAGGAAGCAACTGGTATGGCCAGGGGAAACTACTGGTGCCAAGAGAATCATTGGTACCGATGAAAAGGTCTGTGCTACGGTGACTTTTGTACCATGGGGGACATTACAGGCTTTGGTATCGGAACAGCAGTGGGCGTCAATTTTGGGATCTTAGGCCTCAGTTCTGAGGGATGAGTCAGGACCTGTCCCTTAGGAGATGCTAGAACAGAGTGACACCTTTTCTTTGACTCTTTTTCAGAAGATCTAGATATCTTTGCCTCAGACAAAGCCTAATCAAAAGGGCATTTTAATATGCTCTTGAGGATAAGTTTGTTGGGCCTCTCTGCAAGGGTTCGAGTGCTGAAACTCTAGCAGAGTTCACATGCAGGTTGAATTTCTAAAAGTGGCACCTATAAACAGTAAACATAAGATGCCTATCCGAGTTGGGCGTCTTTCTGCCACATTCGTCGCATTGCTTGAACCCAGTAGTTCCTTTGTTTCTCTGACATCTTGCAAAAATTACACGAGAAGGCACATGCGCAGACACAAACTTACCTACCCAAGAAGTAATGGAAAAACACAGTAAAGAATTTTTTTTTAAATAAAGGGTGTACCAAAAATGGTAGTTGGAGAAAAATACCCACAAAAGGGTAAGGGGAAGAAAAAGGAAAAGAAGGAAATACCAGTGATGGTATTCAAAAAACTTACCAGAGGGAAGGGAGGGGCCTATACCGAGTGCAAGTCAAATTTTTACCTGATAAAGTAAGGAGGAAAGGTAAAGCACTCACAATCAAAAAACACAGCAGTAACAATGAATATCAAGGAAGTAACAAGTTAAGAACTAAAGTAGAGAAAATTTTGTTTTATATCAGAAAAAATTAGCACTTAGCTGAGAGCATGGCTGACGTGTCTGAAATTCTACGCGGCAAAGAAGATCTGAAGGGAAGGGAAGAGAGGCAGTATGTGTAGCCTTGGCTTGAGGGTTTATGGCTGGTGGCAGCTTGATACAATGGATGAGTCAGTTCCGAGGGTTGGAACCGAAACCCAACAGCCAAGAATGAATGAAGATTGACATCAGATGGCGACTGTTTTTGGGATGTTTTATTTGTGGGTGTTTTAGGATGTTAAGCTTTCATCAGTTGACACTGGTAGAATTTTTATTTTTGTAAATATATATAGGAGCAACTGTCAGCTGCTACAGTTGCAGTCACCCTATAAAGGGAGGCTATTTTTATAATTTTTATTTGCTGTTCTGATTTATCGTGCTCTTCAGTTTTTTTCCCCCTTGGTGTAATGATTTATGCTCTATCTTTGTTGCCAATTTCTTCAGTTTTGGCTTTTCTAATTCTGTACTTTTTCACTGAGCACTTTTGTACATATATTTTTTTCTTGACTGATTCTGCATTCTTTTATTTTTATTTCTTCACTCTTTTCCCCAACATTTTTTATATTCTCTTTTAAGGCTGCAATTGAATAGCAAGTGGCCAACAACAAAATGTTTAGTTATTTACCAGCTACAAATGCTTTTTCTTCTAATGTAAACCCAAGTGCCTGTAGTTGTAGGAAAGGAGGCAGTGTTTTCTGCCCAAAACAACCTAAACCTGATAAAACTTCAGAATTGGCTGACCTCCAGGTTTTCAGACAAACTAAAAATCACAGTGGAAGGATGACACCATTCAGCAGAAGAATGGTGTGGGAAGAAGATGAACCAGATGTTTCCACTTCCCACCCTTACATGGAATGGAGTTGCAAAATGAATTACTGTACAAAGTAAGGTCCGAAAGTAACAGTATGTGAACTAGTACTGTTCATTCAAAACTTAAGTTAGCACAGTTATGGACTAGGATGATACCTAGGAATGGACCAAATGAAAGCATAATTCTCCTGTAGTTAGTTTAGCAGCAGAAACTAGTAAATCTGGTGACGTACAAGAAATGTGACCTCTATGTCTGCAGTTCAGATAGAGAGCACATTATCTAAGCTGCAGAAACAAGACAGAAATTCTGTTAAAAAGGGTTTCAGAAGTGACTGAAAGGACCTGATTCAACACCATATTAAGATCATTCCAGCAAAAAGTTTAACTTAAAACCTTACAGAATACCAGCAGCATAGCTGGCTCTAGCAGCACCCCACCCCTTTAGCTCTTCAAGTGAAGAGAAGAAAAAGCACTTCAACAAGTCTTTTTTTTTTTTTTTTTTTAAAGCCAGATGCACGATACACCACTCCTCCCCTTCCTGCCCAAGCCATTCAAGTCCCGTTTCTGTGCCCTTCCCCAGATCCTCTTTCCACATCACATACATATGAATTAAAAAAATTACTTTTAAACTGTAGTACAGTACTTGATACAAGCATAGCAAGGAGTTGCTACAGTTTAGACCTCACAAGGGTAGCTGCAGTGCTCAGGTTTCACTGCAAATGCAATACTGTCTTTTAAAAGCTGGCATTGCACTAAAGAAATAGAAATTATGACGAAGGATGGCCAATTGTGCCTCCAACCCTTTGCGCCCCAGGCAATTACATCTCTTGCCCCACTCAACCTACCCTTCTGCAGAATATCACAGTCACACAGAAAGGCTGTGTAAGAGGAAGTAAAAAAAAAAGATAAAGATGGGGTAACAGAGGAATCAAAATAAAGTGCTAGACTACAAATACTTCTGAAATCAAAACAGCATTTCACAATTTGACAGCTACCCAATGCCTAGGATTGACAAACAGTCTGTGGAAGGCAAGATTCGTTTGACTACAAACCTCATAAAGGTACACTGGGGCAAGTCCTGCTAATGGCTGAAGCAAAAAAAAAGAAATTACAGCCATTTCAATATAAAAGGACATGTTCCCATATACAGTACTTACTTACTTTTTGTTTATGTGGCATTTCTGTCGATGTTTAAAGATTAATGCACATAGCCCTAACATCCTATGTTACACATATGCTGCCACTTGTCTAGATGTCATTATACATTCAGAGATTTAGGACTCCCATATAGCTAAGGCACTAGACTTGCAGACAAGCCTGGTGAACAGTTAATGCCTCCAACAGTAAGTCAGACATAAAAGAGGTGGAGGCTTAAGCCACAAAAAGAAAAACTCGAGACTAGGAGAAATTGGCCTATTCTTGCCATCAAGAAATGGGGGCATTTTTGGGGTTAGCTGGTTACTATTAAAAACTGTACCCCATTCTGCATTAGTGTGCCCTCTTACACATCTGATAAAAGGGAATATGCCCTATAATGTGGGCACTAGAGGCAAACACTGCCCTTAAACAGATGAATATAACATATATTCAAAACCTGTCTTAGCCCTTCCACATTTCAAAAGTCCTTTTATAGTCTATATTGATGCATCAAATACAGTGCTATCATACACCTTTTATGGGAAGAACATTCACTATGTTTTATGGGATGCAAGTTGAACAAAACAGAAACCAAGTATTCAATTACTTACCGGGAATACTTGGCAATCAAGTGGGTACACACTTCACTATAGTATTATCTCATTAGCACAGAATTTACACCTGTCTCAATCCATACCCTCTTGTATACTAATGAAAAAGAAACTGGATTGAACACAAACATGTATAAGGGCATTCTCCTTACAACCATTTCAATGTTTGGTAAAACACATACCAAAGCTTTGACCCATCACAATGCAAATGGTCCGTCTAGGGCTCACATTCCATCTAATGTGCCTGAAAAAAGAAGTTACGTACTCACCATAATGTTCCATCTGAGTTGTTGCTCTTCATTTGTCTTCAACCTGAGGGAACACGGATCCGGGACAGATTTCACACAGCCGCATTTCTCCAGCTTCGGATTCCTCCCTTACCCATAATTCCCCGTCTCCTTCCTCCCTCCCTTCAGATCGAGTCTGCTGCTCACCCTAGCAACCCAACCTGACACGACGTCTTAGCCTGTGGTACAATAACCCAGATAGTATTATAAGGAATGACTATTTATGCCAAAAGAAGGGCCATGTCTTTTCCAGCCAGACCACCACACATCCCATATAAAGCAGGGGGAAGGAGAGAGGGACAGTTGAAGACAAATGAAGAGCAACAACTCAGATGGAATGTTATGGTGAGTACATAACTTCTTTATCTGAAGTTGTCTTCATTTGCTCTTCAAGGTGTGGGACAGAGTCTCCAGCTACCAAACACCTGGGAGGCCCTCATGGAAGGATATTCCATAACACAGCGGAGCCAAAGGATGCCCTACTTCTGGAGAGAATGTCCAACTTGTAATGGGAGATAAAAGTATGTAAAGATGCCCAAGTAGCCACAGAGCATATGTCATCCAAAGAAACTCTGGACAAGTAACCACAGACCTAATAAAATGTGCCTTAACTTGACCTGGTGGGGACAATCCTTTAGATGAATACGTCAAAAGAATACACTGAGAAATCCAATGAGCAATGGTGACCTTTGATACAGGTTTCCTTAAAAAGGGCTTAGAGTAGGAAACAAAGTTGATCCGACTGGTGAAATGCCTTTGTCCTGTGTAAGAAAAAATTATCTATGAACAATCCAGCAGATGCAATTTATACTCTCCCTTATTCTGAAAGTTCATAAAGAAGACAGGGAGGTTGATAACCTGACTGATGTTTGAGTCTGAGGCCACTTTTGGTAGAAGGGAAGGGTTAGCACGCAAAGATACCCTGTCTTTATAGAAGATCATGTAAGGTGGCTTAATTGATAAGGCCTGATGCTCAGACACTCTTAGCTGAAGTAATAGCAATTAGGAAGGCTCTTCCAAGACAGGAACTGCAGATTCACTGAAGCAGCAGATTCAAAAAGGGGAAGAAGGTCTACTGAGCACATCCAGTCGTTCTCCTGCAGGAAACGCATTACAGCTTGAGGTGTGACTATCCGGAATTTCGTCTTGACAACTGACAGGTTCAGGGCAGAGAGATCCAGAACTGGCCTCAAGTCCACCATTTTCTTTGGCACTAAAAAGAACCTGGAAAAAATGCCTAATCCAGACTAGTCTGGGGGGGGGGGGGACTGGCTGCATGACTCGTTTTTCAAGCAGCTTGGAAATTTCCTGCGCTGCTGCCTCCCTTTACGTGGGTGGAATGTCTGGGAGGTGTTTGGCCCCTTCACAGGAAAGGAATGGAGTATCCTCTGGATATGATTCACAACACCCATTGTTAGTCTGTGACAGACTCCCAGGATGTTGGGTGTAGTGATAGTCGAACCCTGACTGCCTCCAGAGATGAGCAGCTGGGCAACCCTTCAGGGCTGATGCGCGAGCCTGTCTGAGAAAGAGTCCCGACACCCTTGGTTCTTCAGGCCCCCTCTGCCTCTGTGGGAAGGCAAGTCCCGAGCATCCTGGGAATAACCCTGAGACTTCCGGAACCACATCTTTGCCCCCACTGATTCCTGGAGAAGGATTGTTGGGGGGTTGAGAAGTGGATTCCGATGGCAGAGTCTTTCCATCCTTCTTGCTCGTCAACTGTATCATGTACCGTCTTTCCAAACAGAGTGGAACCAACATACGGGGCAACTGTAAACGATGCCTTGAAGAGCTCCGAGAAAGTACAAAGTCAGAGCGAGGCACGACGCCTGATGACAATGCCTCCTCCTGCAGCTTTGGCAGCTCCCTCAGTAGCAAGAGAGAGAAGCCATACAGAGGTATTGGCAATGAAGGTGAGGGTGGCCATTAGAGAAGAGAAAACCTTCCTATCCTCTGAAAACATGGACCCTGGGGTAGACTCGGTGACCTCCTTCACTAAGTCTTGCTGAAACCCAATAACATGTGCCATGTAGTTCAGCGTACGTACCAAGAACACTGCTGAAGCGTAGGCCCTCTTCCCGAAATGGTCCAAGCTCCTAGACTCTCGGTCCGGTGGATGGACCATGGAGCTCTCCTGTGCGAAGGTACAAAGTCAGAGCGAGGCACGACACCTGATGACAATGCCTGCTCCTGCAGCTTTGGCAGCTCCCTCAGTAGCAAGAGAGAGAAGCCATACAGAGGTACTGGCAATGGAGGTGAGGGTGGCCATTAGAGAAGAGAAAACCTTCCTATCCTAACCTTCCTATCCTCTGACAACATGGACCCTGGGGTAGACTTGGTGACCTCCTTCACCAAGTCTCGCTGAAGCCCAATAACATGTGCCATGTAGTTCAGCGTACGTACCAAGAACATTGCTGAAGCGTAGGCCCTCTTCCCGAAATGGTCCAAGCTCCTAGACTCTCAGTCCGGTGGATGGACCATGGAGCTCTCCTGTGCGAGCTCCTTCTTGGTGGCCGCCACCACCACCACCATGGCATTGGAGGGGTCCTTTAGACCAGTAAGGTTTGTCGGTAGGGGCACTGAGGACCTTATCAGGGCATTTGGGGATAGGCTCCATTGTGTCAGGCTCCTTTCATGCCAGAGATGTAACAAGATCCACTAGAGAATCTGGACAGGACACCCAGGAAGTAGAGGGTCCTGTGCCAAATGCCTCCAGGAACACAGATGCATCAGGGTTGGGTTTTTGGACAGAACACCCCCCGCTCTACCGTAGATTTCCATGATGTCTCCAAATGATACATCCTCTGGGGGTGATTGGGGGAACCCTCCTCTTCCTCCAAGTCAGTGTCATCCGTGACAGACTCTGGTGGGGAGTCTACATACCTCCTTTTACACATGCATTTTCAAGGAACCCCCTCGGGGGAGATCTGTGGGGAAGACCCGAAAACGTCCAGCTGTTACTGTGTAGGAACTCCCTGGGGTGGACAGGCAGCAGGCTGTCCCTGAGGTAGCAGGATGGTGGAATCTGGACCAGAAAGAGAGGGAGCCAGGATGGATTCTGGGAACAAGATTGTCAAGGGTCTTGATGGGATTGAGAGAACTCTCTCCAGCACATCAAAGGGAGAAGGAGAATGGAACCTCCTGAGTTGGGGCTACAGTTGGGTCCATAATCCTCTGGATCAATGGGGAGCCACAGCCAAACCTCCAGGCACCGAGACTCCGATTGGAAGGCTCCACTACAAAAAACTCAGAGCCGAAAGCATCCCCTCAGATCCAGCTCTGACGCTATGGCTCAGAGAGCCAGATGGATCAGAGCTCGTCAGATCTGACCTGCTCAAGGTATAACAGCCGGCAATCGAGGTACCATCAACGCTGACCTCGACACCGAGGGTCCTCGGATCAGAGGACCCCAACACCGGAGGTCAGATCGGAGAAGTAAATCGGGATGAAGGCGGACTGCATGCCCCCCACTCTGGAGTAACAGGGGATAGGCAAGACTCCCATCTACATCTGAGTGCGGATGAATCTCCACATCATCCAGTCCATCTCATCTTCAGAAAGTCTGTGGATGGATCTGGTGGAAGAGGCTGACACCGGCCTAGAGAGCCGATGCCGGGGAACAGCTTTGAGGTACCTCTGGCTCCGGGATAGAAACAGGGGGAACAGAGAAAGGGAGACCCAATACTAGGAGCCAAGTGAATCTTGGCTGGTGGTTCAGCTGAGGAAGAGCGGCCGGGGGACTGCTTCCTCGGCCTGTCTCTATACCTGTGCTCATCTCCATCCCCGGTTTTCTTAGCGGGAGGTTGAGTCCCAGAGGCCTGGGCGGAGAACGTAGTAGTAGCTGGGGTAAAATTAGAAGGGGTTGCCTGGGCCCCCATAGTAGGTAGAGGGAGAAGGCCCTTCAGAATAAGTTTATTCCTCCTGTCGATCAATACACAGGGATTGAACCCGCGCAGGTAGAGTAGGAGGAATCAAGATGCGGAACCCCTAGAAAAACACACAAGAGTGTGGCCATCAGCTGGGTAAAGCTTATGGTCACACTCTGTGCACCTGCAGAAGCCTGGTTTGGCTGTCTCTGACATCTTACCAAGAGAGAGGCCTAAACAGGAAAACACACACACACTCCAAGAGACAGAACAGCAACAGTAAAAGATTTTCTTTTTTTAAACCAACACAAAATGCAAAAGGGGAGGTGATAGGAAAAGGATAGAAAGATATTTTTTTTGGATAGAAAGAATCTAAATCACTAAATTAAAGACACTTACCCCAAAACAGCCTGGAGCGGCGGACCACGATGCTTGGAACAAGTGTGGCAAATGAGATCTGAAGGGAGGAAGGAGACAGGAGAATTATGGGTAGGGGAGGAGCTTGGAGTTCAGATCTGATGCTGGAGAAATGTGGCAGAGTCGGATCTGTCCCGGATCCATGTTCACACAGGTTGAAGAGCAAATGATGACTTCAGATCTGACTGTTTCAAATGGGGGGTGGTGGGAATCAATGCAACAGTGTGAAGTTCTTACCATAATGGTATCCCAAAGTGATGTGAAAGTGGCATAAAGCAATGTTGGGCCTATCGGGTTTGTAAACAGAACCTCTGCTGCTGTAAATACTGTAAGTAGAACTATTTCTTTAAAAACATGTAATCAGCAATGTTACTTTAAGGCAGTCATGCATATGGTGCATTATGATATTCCTGCAGGAGTTTGTTAATGAAGCCAATTATTTAATAGTGGTGTATAAGGAGGACTATAACCCTGGCAGTTCAGAAAAGTTGGCTTCTTCCAAAGGGGTGGGGGGGGGGGGCTGGACCTGAAATGGCAGTTCTGGGTGAAGTGCTAAAAAAAGAAAAAAGTTTATTTTTCCTGCTGAGGGAATCCGGAAAAAGAAGAGTCCCATTGAACAGTATTTATGTGCATGATATAAGATACCATGTCACTTTTGTATGAAGCTAGGTACTTTATTTCTTTTGTTGGACCTGTCTGTAACAGTATAAGCCATACAACCATTTTGTTTTATGAACTGACGTGACAGCACAGCACTTCTATGTAACACTACATATAGTCACATTTGCAGAACAAACTGTGACTAACTCATACAACATTAATTATAACCCACTGAAATCCAACTCAGCAAACCTCTGTAAAATACTCTGCCAGGAAGGCAGCGAGTATGTCTTCAAGCTTTAAGAGGTTGGTGAATCAAGCTTTGAAAGCTTGTGATGGACGGGTCTTTATCATATGTTCGAAGTTTGAAAACTTCACACGTTAATTTATCGAAATTAAATGTTCAAAGTTTCAAACATCGAACATATGAAAAAAAAGGGAACTTACCTGACTGGTGTAAGCAGGGGGGCAAGCCACCCGTCACACCCACGCTCTTTAAATATACCAACTCCGAGATTGCACTACAATGCGATAAAGGGAAGATTTCCCTTTACTGGACTGTAGTGTGGTCACGGAGTTGGTATATTTAAAGAGCGGGGGGTGTGGGGTGCAGGGGGTCTTGCCCCCTGCCCACAACAGTTTGTTTTTTTTTTTTTTTTTTTAGTACATATGTTCGAAGTTTTATAACTTTGAACATGTAAATTCGATTTCATGATGTCTGAAGTTATAAACCTTCGAACATATAATATAGACCCGTGATGGACATACCACAAAACAATTACAATACATTTGAGAAGACAGATAAACACAGTGAAATCCATTCGTTTGGTTTAAATTTTGGAGTCTTGAAGTTCAGAACTCCAAGTGTTCAAAACAGTGAAAAGTAATGCCAAAAACACAGAAGGGTGAAAAGGTAAACCACAAGTACTTATGCCAGGCGGGGTTGGGTGGGCAAGTTTGAACTTATGTTCATCAACTTCAAGGTTGTATAAAAAAAAAAAAAAAGAAAGGAATCACTGCTGGCATAAAGTTAGCAATCGTGCCAGCAGTGATTTCTTATGGAAAACAAGTAATTAGCATAGTGTTCTTTGGCATCTTCAGCTCTGGGCAACTCACATTCACGGTATTTCATCTCAGAAACGTGAACAGCAAACACACTGAACATGTTTCACTGAAACTACTTTTGGTGACACTTTGAGGAACTCCCAAACGTACTGGGAAATCTTCACTGATGGCAAAAGGGCTTTCGAAGTAACATTTTCTCTGAAAAGGCAGCTGCAAAAACATTGACGCTGGACACAGACTCACAGTTTTGTTTCAGAGATTAGTAGCGAACTTGTCTATTTTACTTAATGTTCCAGTTTGTTATATTTCTTGAATGTTGCACGGCTGTTTTAATTTGCAGCTTATAGATAAGATAACATTTCGAAAAACAATCTTCAGCTTGTCAACAGCATTTTAAGGTCCTATAATAATTATATAAAAAAGCAATATTTACAAATTTAAAAAGCAGAGTCAGAGAACGTCACATCTCTGTAATCACCTTAATGGAACTAGAGCTCTTCTACAAGACATTAAAGTTAGAAAAAAAAAGGAAAACTCTGCCTGAGGAAAAAAAAAACAGCAATACCATGAAATTATACCTTTATTCTTGAGACACATATTCACAATGATTGCATGGACTACTACTCTTCCTTCAAAACAGGATTGCAAAATAACTTTATCCAATAATGTGATCTAGTAAAACCAATAAAACAATATTGGAAACAAAGTTAGGTATTACTTATCTACTGCCAGAAAACAATCAAAACTGAGAAGGATTGTCTCCAAAATATTTAAATGCCAAAGGTCTTGACAAGGGAAAGGCTAACCCTTCATGAATTTCTGGGTGTAAGAATTGATTATTCTCTCCTTGGCACTGAACTATTACTCTGTGAAACAAGGAGTGTCAGAGTGTCCAGCTCAGTCAACCAATCAGTAAGAGTTTACCTAGTGCTGCATAATTCCTAACTGAAGTGCAGTCTCTCTAAAAGGAGCACATACTAAATTAGTAAGGAGATATAAAAAGAGATAAAATAATCACTAGAAGAATGTTTCACGATCTTCTCAAACGGAGTTACACAATGGAAATTATGGACTCCCTGTTAATGTGGAAGATTATGAAGGATGATGCCTACCCCTCTTCCCCAGTGGTGAACTTAGTACAGGGGTACCTTCTTTTTCTACCAAGAAAAGGAATAAAAACAAAAGAAAAAACAGAAGAATGGTTAAACAGTCATAATTATTCCCTTATATGTTTGACAGTGTGGCAATCCTGGAGGTCACTGCAGTGAACTGTTATTTGACGGATGACGACAGTAATGTGATGCTTCCAAAACAGTGAGAATAGACAAGAAGAAGCTGAAGACAGACTATGACACTGACTTCCTGAAAGTCAATGTTCCAAAAGAATGGAATATTCCCAAAATCCAAAAGGGTGAAAAATAAGTTATGTACCTACCATAACATTCCATAGTTGTCTTCTTCTCACCTTCCTTCTTGCTGGTTGGGTTTGGAGCCGACCCTCGGCTCCGACTCGGCCATTTTCTAAAGCTCGAGAGCTACTTATTGGCTCGAGGCCTCCCTATATCCCACAATGCCTGGCACTAGATCTCCAGATCTCGTTTGGAAGACCTAACACCAACATAATACAAGAGGACAACTGTCCCAAAAGCAAGACTTCAGCTAGAGGGCTGAAGAAAAAAGGTAGAGGACATAAAACGGCAAAGACTCAGCCAGTGACAAGACTCGTAGGAAGACTCTTCTTGGTCCATCTAGGCTAGGGGGATGGAGGGTGGGACGCAAGAAAGAAGGCGAGAAGACAACTAACATGGAATGTTATGGTAGGTACATAACTTCTTAATGTTAAGTTGTCCCTCTCGCCTTCATTCTTGCTGGTTGGGACAGTGTCCCTAGCACCTTAGTCCTTGGTGGCTCATCGGAAGAGACGCTTGAGCACAGTGGAACCAAAATCAGCTCTACTCCTGGAGGTCACATCCAATTTACAATGTGAAATGAAGGTATGAGGGGTGGCCCATGTGGCCGCCGCACAAATGGCTCCCATTGGTAGTCTTGCTTGAAAAGCTACCGACGTAGCTAAAGCCCTAGTAGAGTGACCTTTAGGTTTAGCAGGGAGTTCTTTATGCCTCAACTGATAAATAAGGGTAATAATAGAGGGCAACCACCTAGATTAAGGTTACTTTAGACACTGGTCGACCCTGTTCACCCTCCGCATAGGACAGGAAGAGTTGGTCTGATTTCCTTATTTGCTCAGTCCTATGCAAATAAAAATGTAATTGCCTATGAACGTCCAACTGGTGCAATTTGTGTTCAGCTTTGTTGGAATAATTTGGAAAAAAGACTGGCAGATCGATGGATTGATTCAAATTGCTCTCGGAGGGGACCTTAGGAAGGAATGAAGGATTAGTCCTGAGTGAAACTCTACCCTTATGGAAAATTAGGTAAGGAGGACAAACACAAAGGGCTTGAAGTTTAGAAACTCTCCTCGCTGAAGTAATGGCCACCAAAAAGACGGTTTTCCAAGTAAGCAATTTCAAGGGACAGGAAGCTGCCGTTTCAAAGGGAGGAAGTATCAAGGAAGCTAGGATCAAATTTAAGTCCCATGGAGGCGGGGGATCTTTCACAGGAGGCCTGAGCAAGATTGTTCCTTTCAGAAAGGTTTTGCAAAGCTTATGGGACATGATGCTGGCTTCTGACAGGCCCGTATGGAAATTAGAGATTGCCGCTAACTGAACTCTAATGGTGGCCGATGAGGAGCCTGCTTGAAAAAGTTCTGCTAAGAAGTCCAGAACGATATGGACCGGGGCCGTGAAGGGATCTATATTTCTAGCCTCTACCCAGAAAGAGAAATGTTTCCACTTGCTAGCATAAGTCTTCCTGGTTGTAGGTTTGTGCGAAGAAAGGATAATCTCACGCACTGAATTGGAAATACTGGGAAGCCTGGCAAAGGTTGGAAGTGGAGCAACCAAGCAGTGAGGTTGAGAGACTGAAGAGACTGATGCAGCCTGCCCGACTGATGGATCAGGAGGTCCGGAACTGGGTCCAGATTCCAAGGCTGCTCTAAAAGGTGACGATGGAGGAAAGGGAACCAGATTTGTCGAGGCCAGTAGGGAGCAATGAGGATCATCCTGCAACCCAGCACGGTAACTTTCTGAATTAGTTTGGGAATTAGTGGAAAGGGTGGGAATGCATACAGAAGTCCCTGGGGCCAATCGTGAACTACAGCGTCTCTGGGGGAGTGTCCGGGAAGAGGGAAGAATGAAGAAATTGTCGCACTTGCTGTTGAGAGGAGTTGCGAAAAGGTCGCAGCAAGGCTGACCCCATTTGCAGAAGATTCTGTCTGTTACTGTCAGTTGAGAGACCACTCATGAGGCATGAGAATAGCTCTGCTTAGCCTGTCCGCTATGATGCTGGACTTCCCAGGGATGTGCGTTGCCATCAGAAACTGTTGAGAGGAGATCCCCCACTGCCATAGTCTGAGTGCTTCTCGACATAAGGGATATGACTTGGTTCCGCCCTGCTTGTTGATGTACCACACTACAGACATAGTCTGTCTAAATTGCAATGGTCCCAGTGGGTAGAAAGTTCTGAAGAGCTTGCAACCCTAAAAGCACCGCCCTCATCTCCAAGACGTTTATGTGCAAGAGGTACTCGTGGAGTTACCAGGTGCCCTTAACAGTCCTGCCCTGAAAATGCCCCCCCACCCGATCAGGGAGGCGTCCATGGTCACCGTGGCAAATGGAGGAGAAAGGACAAATGGTCTGCCCTGGGGTACTGACGGAGAGACCATCCACCAAGCCAAGTGGTCTTTGCATGATTGTGTGATTATCTTGCGAGACAAAGGAAGTTGCTGAAAGGACCATTGGGTGAAAAGCATCCACTGGAGAATCTTCATGTGAAAACGAGCCAAGGGAACTAATATGATCGCTGCTGCCATGAGACCTAAGGTTTTTAGGACGAATCTGGCCTGAATCTTTCTGCATCCTAATAATACCTGTATGCATCGGCGAATGTCTGCCACTCTGTCTACTGGTAGCCTTGCAGACTTCTTTTGTATTTAATCTTGTGCCTATAAAGGTTGACTGACAAGGCGACAATGCAGACTTCACAAAATTTATTGAGATACCTAGGTTGGAGCATGTTTGGATGGTATAATCCCTGGCTCTTAGCAACTGATGTCTGCTGGTAGCAGTAAGGAGCCAGTCATCTAGATATGGAAACACCTGGAATCCCTGCCGTCTCAGGTGAGTGGTAACCAGTGCCATGCATTTGGTGAACACCCTGGGGGCTGTGGTGAGACCAAAGGGCGGGGCTCTGAACTGGTAATGACTGGCTCCCAGCCGTAAGCGGAGAAACCTTCTGGAACGCCTGTCCATTTTGATGTGGTAGTATGCATCCTGAAGATCTATGGAGCACATCCAATTGTTCCGACCCAAAAAGGGTAGAATGGACTGAAGCATGACCATCCGGAACTTCGTTCTTTGAACAGACATGTTTAGTCTGCTGAGATCCAAAATGGGTCTCTAGTACCCTGTCTTCTTTGGTACCAAAAAGAACTTTGAGTAAATTCCGGATCCTTGCTGGTCTGCTGGGACTTGTTGGATGGCCTGTTTTTTTAGCAGTCTTGAAATTTCTTGTACTGCCTGTTCCCTTAGACTGGGTGGAACATCTGGGAAGGGGTTGATTGATTTTAAGGGAGTGTGGACAAACGGGATTTTGTAACCTCCGGATATGATAGACTTTACCCATCTGTCTTGAGTGATGAGACGCCAGGCTTCTGAGTACAGAGACAACCTTCCCCCGACTGCCTCCGAAGGCGGACAGCTGGGCAGCCCCTCAGGGGTGCTGGAAGGGCTTATCAGAGAAAGATTCGCTGCTGCCCTGATTCTGCGGACCCCCTTTGCCCCACGGGCGGCATCTATTGTTGTTCCCTCTGCCTCTGGAGGGAAACTCGCCACGTGTGTCAGGCACAGCTCCCTGGGGTTTCCAGAACCACATCTTCCCACTCTTCTGACCTTTAGGGTATGGTCTAGAGGGAGTGAAAAAACGGACTCCAACGGCAGAGAGAGTCTTGCCTTCCTGCTCACACCTGGTAAGTGCATCTTTCACCTGAGGTCCAAACAGAGCCGAACCATCAAAAGGGGTGTTGGTGAAAGACGCCTTGAAGGGATCTGCGATGTTACATAACCGCATCCAGGCATGCCTTCTCAAAGCCATGCCTGTGCCTGCGGCTCTACTCGCCCCATCAGCCGCATACGAAATGAGCCGCATGGAGGAGTTAACGATAGAATTAAGAGTCGCCAGCTGGGAGTTTATCTTGTCTTGAGCCACTGCAGCTGATGGATCTTGCAGGGTATCTCCTAGCTCCTTGAGGAGATCCCTCAGAAGACGGGTGAAGTGGCACAAATAATTCAGCGACCACATAGAGAAGGTCGCTGAGGAAAACATCCGCTTCCCGTATCTATCCATCGTCCTAGACTCTTTGTTAGGGGGATGGACAGGTACAGAAGTATCAGCCAACTCATTTTTCGTGGCAGCTGCTACCACCATGGCATCAACGGGGACACCCTTTGTCAGAAACTGTTTATTTTGGGGGGCCGTGATAAACTTAGTGGGCCTGCGTGGGGTTGGTTCCAGTGTGTCTGGAGCTGACCACGCCTTCCGAACCACCACTTCCATTAATGGATCGAAAGGCGGAGACAGGTGGAGGGGCGAAAATCAAACGCATCCAAGTATACCGACTCGTCCTCAGAAGGGTTAAGGGCAGACCAGTTCCCCCTCTGCTTAAGGATCTCAAGGATGTCTGAGAGACCTCTTCATAGAGGGACCTTGGGGACCCTTTGGAATCCTCCAAGTCAGTATCTGACGTGACCGACTCTGGGGAGTCAACATGTTTCCTCTTACATTTCCTCTTTCGAGGGGGCTCCTCTGAAATCTCAGGGGAGGCCTCGGAAGAGGAAGATACACCCAGTGGGGTGACCTGGAGCATTTGGTCCCCTCGCTTGGGGTCTGGAGGAGGGGCAGAGACCGAAGCAGGCACCCTGGGGGGAGGAGCTGAAGGGGCTGATCGAGGTGTAGACTCGGAAGTTAACACGCTCATGACCTCGAAGGCGCCCCTGTCGGCGCAGAAGGCCCCTGCTCAGAGGAGATGGGAATCCTCTCCGGCACCAAAAGGGACGGCTCCGAGGCCGATGTAGGAGCCGAGCTTACCTGCACCGAAGCTCCGAGAGGGAGAACGGGGTCGGACAAGGGTCCGATGCCACTCGCCCCCTCGGAGCCGATGAGGGAATCTCGGCGCCCAGATCCCTCCAAAGACGGAACCATTGAAGAAATCAGAGCTGAAAGGGGAAGCATCGGCGCCGTTTCCAGGATCCGAGCCCCAACAAGCTCCGGCTCCGAACTGACAGGAGGAGTCGAAGGAGGAACTACTTCAGAAAGGGGAACAGCCACAGCCTGATGAGGAGGGCTAGTTAACATTTTAGCCAGGGCCTGCGATTTGAGGAGTCTACTAACCACTCTCTCCAAGTCATGATCGGACAACCTCGAGGACCGAGAAGAGTGGGACCTATGGCTCCATTCGGACTGCAGCAATGGTGATCCTGGAGCTGAGCAAATCGACTCCAGGGATGGCGATCTGGATCGCTTACGGCTCCCTGATGGCTCCGACACCAAGGTTTGAGCAGACAGAGATTTTGATACTTCGGTCCCGGCCAGAACCAAAATTGAAGCAGATGCTCCACCTGGCGACGGCTCCGTACTGGGTGGTGGGCTTAGAAGTTTTAGCTGGCTGAGACTTTACCAGAGATCCCTCGGGTTTTAATAAACCCCTGAGAATTAACTTGTTCCTACGCTCCTGCAGGACTCTCAGACTAAAGGCATGACATACCGAGCAAGAGTCCTGCAGGTGTAGGGAACCCAAACAATAAACACAAGAAGTGCGACCGTCCGTCAGAGACATTTTCTGACAGCACGAGTCACACTTCTTGAACCCTGATACCTTGGTATCCTTTGACATGCTATAAGATAAAAGGAATACCGACGGATGAAACTTCTGACTAGTGCACAAAAAACACACACACACTAGTCCCACACCTTCACACAACAAATTTTAGGTAACTATACAACTAAAACTAAGATTATGATTTTAGACTACAAAGGCTAAACCCTACTTCCTACTGAAAAACAATGTAAAAGGGAAGGGGATAGCCTCTAACTTAAACTGTCTACTTAGGGTGCAAGGGGGGAAGGGACGAACTCTCTAAGTAAAAACGAGTTTTCTAAGGGTCAGAAAAACACAGGAAACCTAAAACTAGTCTATAGTACTATCTGATTAAGAAAAAGATTTGAAAAAATATATATAACAATTAAACTACTAAAAATACAAAAGACTAACATGACCTGCGCCAGTGAAGTGCAACCTCATAGCTGAAGCAGCAAACGAGATCTGGGGATCTAGCACCAGGCATTGTGGGATATAGGGAGGCCTCGAGCCAGTAAGTAGCTCTCGAGCTTTAGAAAATGGCCGAGTCTGAGCAGAGGGTCGGCTCCGAACCCAACCAGCAAGAATGAAGGTGAGAGGGACAACTTAACATCTTATTTTTTCTTATTTATTTGCAAGTGAGCAAGCACCCCCTGCATCCCTAATGTGTGTGTCAGGGGAGAGGAACCCCCAAACATAAATATACCAACTCTATGGTTGCACCAACTGAAAGAATGCAGAAATCTCCCTAAAGACATGAATCACTGCCAGAAAACAATTAGAAATTACAATAGGAATGATTTCCAAAGGGGAAAAAGCATTTGGTGTTACAATGTTTGTCTTTTGTCCTGGGGGATTACTTGATGCTGGAGAAATTTCATCTTGAGCACGTGTAGAGAAACTGTTGCGGTCAGACAAGCCTTGAACAACTTAAAGACCAACTAATTAGTGAAAACTGGAGGTCTGTTATGGCAAGATAAAAATATGTAAGATATCCTTAAGTTGTGTTTGGTAACAAATCAGCTTTTGGGGACAGGTCTAAAAAATGCAACTATTCCATATCACAGCTCTTCTCAGCCAACAACATAACCAGGAAGATCATCAGATATACCAGAAATCCATTTACTAGCAACCATCGCTCTGAAGTTAATTGTGCTGGTGACTACTGACTAGGTAAACATACCTTAGGTCCAGTGCTGACTGTACTGTACAATGAAGGCACCTATGGAGAAATCAGTGCCACTACAAGGACTCTTCAGCTGTATGTACTTTTCATCTTTACACTAGTACAGACTTACATGAGGACTTCATGGAATCCCAGCCAGTGATATCCAAAGACTTTATTCTAGTCTGGAAGAGGAAACTGGTGGAAAAAGGAACTATCCCACACAATATTAGAGACTGAAGCAGTTTTTGTGAAAGTAGTAGTTCGTGTTTATTGTGAAAGGTGTCCGAGTAGAGAAGAACAAACATTCTGGATATCTTTTTCTCCAGGGGGATCAGCTTGCCACAAGTAAAATGAGAACTTTGTGTTTAAATGATGAAAAACTTTCCAATAAATCTGACTGATAAAAAAAGTTGAAAAAAATGCTGACAACAGAAAAAAATAGTATCACATTGAAGATATGCAGAAAGTGAATGGGTGATGTTTACTGTATGATTTAGCTATGCTCCACAGCAGAGTCGTGGTAGTATTACACACACCATCCATTTAATACACCAACCTGCGTGGCTGGATGACATTAGTGGGAGATGTTGAGTACGGTTAATGGAAATTATGATTCGGACATAGCTGCCTACAACTCCAAAAGTTGCATGACAACAGATCTGTTGAAAACTCCATGAGTTAAAAAAAACACTGTACTCCATATAGTTTTATAACTTAATCAGTGCCTCACTAAAAATGGTATAATTCAAGAAACAGGAACCAAATAGAAAACGCACCAAAGAAGCCTGTATAGAAACTCCGTTTATTGCAGTAAAAATACACCAAGATTAAGCTCTATCATCTTTCTCATAAAAAACTTTGTCAGAATAAAGCAAACTAATTCAAGAACCATTTTTATACCAGTACATGTTACATAATAAATAATATTGAACCAATGGCATTGTCAAATAAAGTCACATGTAAAATGGTCACATGAGCAATATTAAATACACAGGATGTTAATATTCAAGCTAACTTAGCTTTTTACAAATAGAACACTGTTATATATTAAATACCGTCAGAATGCGTTTAAAAATGCAGGCATAGTAATGCATGTAAAAATGTTAAAATACTTAAGTTTCATAGATTTTTCTTTCAGGGCTGGAAATATTGTCAAAGAATCATTTATACCTGGTGGAAAATTAGCTACTAGTCTGAGTTGTCAAACCAGCTCAGTTTTACTTAATAAATTACCCCCCCAATCTACATTCACAGTATCCAAAATACCAAATTTAAAACCTTTAAAATTAGAACAAGTGAGGGAATGCTTATATAATGCACTTGAATCCTTGTTTTAACATCATATAAATGCTCATAGATTCTGCTTTTCAATGCCCTCTCCATTTTCCCAACATAAAATCAATTGCAAATATTTTATTTATTTTATTTTACATTTGTTGACCGGGATGGTCCGACTGGATACATGTCCATTTTCAGCGGAGGCTATCACATAGAGCAAGGTGCACCACTCCAGTGGTAAAACAATTTCCTTTCTTGAATATAACCTTAGATGCCATCTTATTAGCAAGGTGGGTTTGAGGTGCTTTGAAAATATTAATACATTGGGAGCACCTCCCACAAGGTGTTGTACCACAACCACCTTCTATCGGTAAATTCAACTTGTTTTCCATAAGATGTTTAATATGCATGCCCACCTTGCTGATAAAAAATGGTTTATCTCCCACTGCAGTTAATACAGCATTATTCATCTTAAATATACTCCAGTTCTTTTTTTTTCACTTCATATGCTATAGGACTGTGTTGCACTATACATGCATGCTCATAAATCTTTGTTTCACCAGGATCTGTGGGGGCTATATTATTTAATTGGTGATTTCCTAACAGGGGCTTATATTTTTTTCCCCATCCTGCGTAAACCTCCTCAATAATTTGTTCCATCATCTGTTTGAGGCACCCCCTTTCTAAAAACTGATCTCTTAATGTGAAAAATTCCTTACGAAATAGATTAGATTTGAAACCTGTAGGTGTATGGGAAATTGCTGTGTCCAAGTAATGTATACCTCTAGTGTTGTAATTACAAGCAGCGTACTTTTGTAATTCTTACCTTCATTTTACGAGCAAGCATCCACTTTTACAGAAAAAGAGGTTAGTCAAAGGGCATGCTATAAGAATTGCACACATGACTTCAGAACTGAGTGATGTGAGGAAGGAACGTTTTACATTAAGAGATCTGTTTTTAGAAGGAGGATACCCCAAACAGATGGTGGAACAAATTATTGAGGAGGTTTACGCAGGATGGGGAAAAAAATATAAGCCCCTGTTAGGAAATCACTCAACTAATATAGTCCCCCACAGATATAGTCCCCCACAGATCCTGGTGAAACGAAGATTTATGAGCATGCATGTATAGTGCAACACAGTCCTAGATCCTATGAAGTGAAAACCATATTAAAAAAGAACTGGAGTATATTTAGGAAAAATAATGATGTGTTAACTGCAGTGGGAGATAAACCAGTTTTTATCAGCAAGGTGGGCATGAATATTAAACATCTTATGGAAAATAAGTTGAATGTACCGACAGAAATTAGTTGTGGTACAACACCTTGTGGGAGGTGCTCCCAATGTACTAATATTTTCAAAGCACCTCAAACCTACCCAGCTAATAAGACGGCATCTAAGGTTATATTCAAGAAAGGAAATTGTTTTACCACCAGAGTGGTGCACCTTGCTCTATGTGATACTAGCAATGGATTCTACGTTGGAAAAATGTTGAGGGGGTTGAAAAGCAGAATCTATGAGCATGTATATGATGTTATAAAAAGGATACAAGTGCATTATATAGGCATTCCCTCACTTGTTCTAATTTTAAAGGTTTTAAATTTGGTATTTTGGATACTGTGGACACACATTTGAGGTGGGTGACTGGAAAAATTTATCAAGTAAAAAAGAGATGGTTTGGCAACTCAGACTAGTAGCTAATTTTCCACCAGGTATAAATTATTCCTTGACAATACTTCCAGCCCTGAAAGAAAAATCTATGAAACTAAGTATTTTAACATTTTTACATACATTACTGTGCCTGCATTTTTAAACACATTCTGAAGGTATTTAATATATAACTGTGTTCTATTTGTAAAAAGCTAAGTTAGCTTGAATATTAACATCCTGTGTATTTAATATTGTTCATGTGACTATTTTACATGTGACTTTTTTGACAATACCATTGGCTCAATTTTATCTATTATGTAACATGTACTGGTATAAAGATGGTTCTTGTATTAGTGTGCTTTATTTTGGTGAAGTCTTCTACATGGAAGACGAAAACACTTAATCTTGGTGTGCTTTTACTGCAATAAATAAGAAGTTATGTACTCACCATAACATTCCATCTGAGTAGGTAGACTTAATTTGTCTGCAACCTTTGGGGATTCGGATCCGAGCCGGCAATCTTTCACAGCTTAGATCAGAGCTCCTAGCTCCTCCCCTTCACCCATAATCCCCCGCCATCCCTGACTGACCTCAGATCAAGTTTGCCCATAACCAATAAGGCTGAAAAAGGAAACTAACTACCTTCCTTAAAAGGGTAGAGTAAAACTTTCTGGCCAAAAAAAATCCGAAGGTCAGGGGGAAGGAGGGTGGGACGGCTGCAGACAAATGAAGTCTACCTACTCAGATGGAACGTTATGGTGAGTACATAACTTCTTAATCTGAAGTAGTTGACTTCATTTGTCAACAACCTTTGTGACAGAGTCCCCAGCTACCTGTACCTTGGGCGGCCTTCATGGAAGGATGTTCTGGAGCACTGCAGAGCCAAAGGATGCTCTCCCTCTAGAGATAATATCCAATTTATAATGGTTGATGAAGGTATGAGATGAAGCCCAAGTGGCTGCTGAGCAAATATCATCCAAGGGTACTCTAGCCCGAAAGGCAGCAGAGGTAGACATGGACCGAGTAGAGTGGGCACGGACTCCCTGAGGTGTGGGCCTGCCAGAACTTTCATAAGCCAAAAGAATGCATTGTGAAATCCACCTCGACAAGGTGACCTTCGACACAGATTTACCTAAATTGAATTTGGCAAAGGAGACTAACAACTGGTCGGATTGTCTATGACCAGCCATTCTATGAATGTAAAAATGCAGCTGTCTATGCACATCTTAAGAATGTAGTTTGTATTCTCCTTTGTTCTGGTATTCAGGAAAGAAAACTGGCAGATTAATGGATTGGTTAATATTTGCCTCGGAAGGAATCTTAGGAAGGAATGAGGGATTGGTCCTGAGGTAAACCCTATCCTTGTGGAAGGTCAAATAAGGAGGTTTAACACATAGTGATTGAAGTTCAGAAACCCTCCTAGCTGAAGTAATAGCGACGAGAAAGGCCGTTTTCCATGACAAATGTTTGAGATCAGCTGAAGCTGCAGGTTCAAAGGGGGGAGCTGTCAAGGCCTGAAGTACCAAAGTTAAATCCCAGGGAGGCACTACTTCCTTTATTGGAGGTCTGAGTAGGAAGGTGCCCTTCAGAAAGGTCTTACATAACTTCGAGGTGATCAAAGGACCCAGTTCATGTCCCACGTGGTAATAAGAGATAGCTACTAGTTGAATTTTGACTGTGGAACAGCTAGCCCCCTGATGAAAAAGCCCTGAAAGGAAATCCAAGACGGCGGGCAACGGAGCTGTGAAAGGGTCTAGGTTCTGACGCTTTGCCCAAATAGCAAAACGTTTCCATTTACTCCTATAGACTTTCCTTGTAGAGGGCATGTGTGCTGCTACTAGGATAGCTTTAACTGGGGAGGAGATACCGGGAGTCCTAGCTACGAGTGGAACTGGAGCAACCAAGCCGTAAGCTTGAGATTGTTCAGATTCGGGACTGGGAGGGGAAATCAGATCCGGAAGGGGATCTAGAATCCAAGGCGGATTCACCAGATAAGACCAGAGGTAAGGGAACCAAGCTTGACGAGGCCAGAATGGGGCAATAAGGATCATTTTGCTCCCCAATCGACTGGCTTTCTGTAGGAGCTTCAGCATCAGAGGTAGAGGAGGGTAAGCATAGAGTAGACCAGGAGGCCAAGCATGCACCAGAGCATCTCTCGGGAATTCCCCGGCGGGGGGAATTAGAGCGAAGTAGCTGTTGCATTTCGTGTTTGAAGGAGAGGCGAAGAGATCGCGAAGTAGCTGTTGCATTTCGTGTTTGAAGGAGAGGCAAAGAGATCGCAACAGGGTTGTCCCCATACGGCAAATATCCGCTTTGCTACCTGGGGATTGAGAGACCACTCGTAAGGAGACAGTATGGTGCGACTGAGTTTGTCTGCCAGGATATTGGACCGTCCCGGAATGTGCGTTGCAATAAGAAAATGGTTGGTGGAGATCGCCCATTCCCACACTCTCATAGCTTCTCGACAGAGTGGGTAGGACCTGGTTCCCCACTGTTTGTTGATGTACCAGACCAGCAACATGTTGTCTGACTGAACTGCAACTGTTCCTGTAGGAAGAAGGCTCTGAAGTGCTTGCAATGACAACAGCACTGCCCTCATCTCTAGAGCATTTATATGCAATGAGGTCTCTGTATCGTTTCATGTGCCTTGGACCGTCCTGCCTGCATAATGCCCCCCCCACCCGAGGCGGAGGCGTCCGTGGTCACCGTGGCTAGTGGAGGGGCCATGGAGAAAGGGAGTCCCGCTTGGAGGTCCGGTGATTGTAACCACCATGCGAGAGCCCTTTTGCAAGCCTTGCTGAGGGGGATGGGGTGACAGAGGATATCGACGGAAGGACCATTGGACTTGGAGAGTCCACTGCAAAATCCTCATGTTCAGGCGAGCCATGGGGAGCAGGGTAATTGCGGCCGCCATGGAGCCCAGCGCCCTCAGGACCAATCCTGCCAGGGGAGCAGACGATAGTAAAAATGGCCCGCACATGTAGCCTCAGGGTGTGAAGCCGTTCGGTGGTTAAGAAGGCTAGTAAGTTGTTGGTGTCTAATCTGGCCCCGATAAAGTCTATCACTTGAGTCGGGTTGAGAAAGGATTTGTCCGTGTTGACGGTCATCCCCAACCGGGGAGCAAGGTGGAGAAAATAATTCCTGGCTGAGCAGAGTAGATGCCTTGTTGGGGCGGTCAGGAGCCAGTCATCTAGGTATGGAAACACCTGCATTCCCTGAAGCCTCAGGTGGGCCGCTATCACTGCTAATACCTTGGTGAACACCCTGGGGGCTGAGGTGAGACCGAAGGGAAGGACCCTGAACTGATAATGACTGGCTCCTAGCCGGAAGCGGAGAAACCTCCTGGATCGCTTGTCCATCAATATGTGGTAATACGCATCCTTGAGGTCTATCGAGCACATCCAGTCGCTCTCCCGCAACAGGGGGAGAATGGATTGAAGGGTGACCATCCGGAACTTTTCTTTGGTTACTGACAGGTTCAGAAGGGAGAGATCGAGGATTGGCCTTAGGTCCCCAGTCTTTTTTGGCACCAAAAAGAACCTGTAGTAGTAACCCGATCCGAACTGGTCTGGGGGGACATGTTGGATGACTTTTTCCTGAGAGCTGCTGAATTTCCGCAGCTGCAGCCTCCCACTGAGCGGGTGGAACGTCGGGGAGACGTTTGGGTTGGTGAGGGGTGTGAGAGAAGGGAATTTGGTATCCTCTGGATATGATGCGAAGCATCCAGCGGTCTGTTGTGATGGACTCCCAAGCTGCCAGGTGCCTCGAAAAACGTCCCCCGACTGCCTCCAGAGAGGAGCAGTCGGGCAACCCCTCAGGGTCGCTGGGTGGGCCGGTCAGAGAAAGCTTCTCTGGCCCCATCATTCCTTCGGCCCCCTCTGCCTCTAGGGCGGCATCCACCCTGTCCTCCTCTGCCATGGAAGGACTGGGGATCCAGAGCGGACTGGGATTGTTGCGACTTCTGGAACCATATCTTCTGTCCCTTTTGGTTCTTAGAAAAGGACCTCTGGGGAGCAGAGAAGTGGACTCCGACGGCAGACAACGTCTTCCCATCCTTTTCGCTCTGGACCAAAGTCTCGCGAACTGTCGTGCTAAACAGGGCAGAACCATCGAAAGGGGCATTCGCAAATGAAGCCTTGAAGGGTTCCGTGAAATTGCAATGCCGGAGCCAGGCCTGACGCCGCATGATGAGGCCTGTTCCGCTGACTCTAGCTGCTCCCTCTGTGGAGTGGGACAACAGCCGCATAAGAGGTGCTAGATATGGACCTGAGAGTGGCCATCCGAGTGGAGTACAACCACTTGTCCTCCACCGACATGGACTCCGGGGGTGACGCAGTGTACTCTTTGATAAGGTCCCGCTGCAGTCGAATAACATGTGCCATGTAGTTCAGAGACCTCACCGAGAAGGTTGCTGAACTAAAAGCCCACTTCCCTAAACGGTCCATCAAACGGGACTTCATGCTCGATGGATGGACAGAGGGACTCTCCTGAGCTGAACATGGCATCTACGGGGGGGACCCTTGCTCCAATAGGACCTCTCGGAGGGTGAACTAAGGATTTTATCCGGGCGTTTGGGGACTGGCTCAACAGTGTCCGGCTCCTTCCACGCCCTAGTGGTAATAAGGTCCACTAAGGGGTTGGGCGGAGGGGACACCCAAGAGGTAGATGGGCCTGCTTCGAATGCCTCCAGGAACACGGATTCGTTCAAGGAAGCCTTGGGGGCAGACCACCCCCCTCTTATCCTGAGCATTTCCATGATGTCTCAGAAGGAGACATCCTCGGGGGGTGACCTAGGGGAGCCTTCCCCTTCATCCAAATCCGTGTCATCAGTCAAGGACTCGGGGGAGTCCACGTGCCTCCTCTTGCACTTTTGCTTGTAAGGGATGTCCTCGGGGGGGGGGGGGGGGCTGTCCGAGGACGTCTCACCAGCCACGTCCTGTTCCAAGGGAACAACCTGGGACATCGAAGCAGGCGGTCCCTGGGGCCGGGTGATGGAAGCCGGAACCAACAGAGAGGGAGTGCAGGGCGGAGCCAAAGCAAGGACCGGGGGCCTGGAAGCACTCGACAGAGCCCTCTCCACCACATCGAAAGGCGAGGGAGAGCCGCGCTCTCTGGGATCCGAGAGCAAACCCTCGCTCGGATCCGATGGACGGATCGGGGTCAGCGCCAAAGCCATCGGATTTGACGGATAGTGTGCTCTGACCTAGAAGGAGCCGAAGACACACTGATTCCCTCGGATACGATGCTCAGCCCACGGCTCCGAGAGCCCGGATCTGACCAAAACAGACCAGACAGGCTCGAGGGAAGAGTCAGCGCCGAAGTACCCGATACTGTCGGCGCCAACCCACCTCCGGCTCCAAGGCTGCTCTGCTCCGAACCCAGGAAGTGGGTCGGAGAAGGAGCTATTGGGGCAAAGAAAGGTGTCGAGCTCCCCCCCCGGAGGGGGGGAGGCAGGAGCACTCCCATCTGCAGTTGGGCCTGGAGAAACCTTCACATCATCCTGTCCAAATCCGCATCGGAAAGGCTACGAGTCGATCTTGACAAGGCCACAGAGGCTGGCCGGGAATGCCGCCTCGATGACCTCGACGGAGATTGGGTCTCCTCCTCCTCGGGGCCCGGTGAGAAGCACAGAGACCGGATCCAAGAAGGAGGAGACCGGGAAGCCCTGGAGGGAGAAGAGCGCTTAGCCAGGGGCGAAGCGGAGGCCTCGGCCTGCCGCTTGTGGTGCTTCTCCCCCCTTTTTTCTTTCCTGGCCTCCCTCTCCTCCAGAGCTGCAGCGGGAGTTTGAGTCCCGACCGGAGGGAGAGAGGCAGGAGTGGCCGCTGCTGGAGCCAGGAAGGAGGCCGCAGAAGCCAAATCTGGGGACAAAAGTCCCGCTAGGATCAGCTTCGACCACCGGTCTTTCAGTGCCCTGGGGTTGAACGCCGTGCAGATGGAACACCCAGAGGAAAGGTGTTCAACCTTCAAAAAACACCACGAAATTCAAAGGAAGACACAGAAGTGGCTTTAATCCATCTTTATTCTTTCCGTCCTGGTACCTCAGCTAAAGGCGAATAGCTGAGGTACCAGGACGGAAAGAATAAAGATGGATTAAAGCCACTTCTGTGTCTTCCTTTGAATTTCGTGATGTTTTTTGAAGATTTTTCGAGGTTTGGTTTCCAGTGGTTCTTTGTTTCTGAGAAAGGTGTTCAACCCCAAGGCACCGAACACACCGAGTGTGGCCTTCCGCTGGGGAGAGCTTATGGCCACACTTGCTGCACTTAGAAAAGATGGGTTTTGGGGCCTTAGAAATCTTAAAGAAAAACACACTCGTTAGGCCCCAAACACACAACACACAGAAGCTACGCACCAGCGAAGGGGTGGGAGGGTAAGTTTAACTAAAAGGTATTAGTTAAAAAAGGGAAACCTAACCACAAAAACACACTTGTACACTTAAGGATAACAAAAAGTTTTAAAAAGTTTTAAAAACTCTCACAAAACACTCTAGAAGACCCTACGAACCAGGAGCTCAAAAATCTAGCTGCTGACAGAAGCGCGGCAAACTAGATCTGAGGTCAGTCAGGGATGGTAGGGGATTATGGGTGAAGGAGAGGAGCTAGGAGCTCAGATCTAAGCAGTGAAAGATTGCCGGCTCAGATCCGAGGTCGGATCCAAATCCCCAAAGGTTGCTGACAAATGAAGTCAACTACTTCAGATCTGAGTTCGTATACAGGCTTGTTTGGTGCATTTTCCATTTGGTTCCTGGTCTTCTGTTATTTGCACTGCACCAGATATCTGGATAATTCAAGAAACAAACAGGAGTATGCTGCACTAATTAATGGCAAATTTACACAACCACAAGAGGTCACAATGACAGGTAAGGGGAAAGGACTTCTATAGCTATACAGAACTAGAAAGTTTTGATGGGTGGGTGCATGAAGGCTTGGTGTTAATGTCAACTACTGAAAAGCCATAATTGCTTGATGGTTTAATTCTATGGTGTCATCTACTACAAAGGTTTATCCAGAAATAAGATTAGCATTTATATGAAACATTGATGTGCTTTGACTTTACAAAGTACAGTTGTATGACAGAAAATTCTTACAAGGAAAAAAATAAATACTTTCTGATAAGGGGGAAATCATACACAGGTGTCTGCTACAAAGCCAAGGATCATAACTATCTTTTTCAAAACCATAAGGATTTAAGTGTGAAGGAGAATGCACACGAACACCAAACTTGTAGTATCTCAACAGTATTCTGTCTTCTCCAGTGTACAGCAATCTTCAAATTCAAGTAGCAGCGGTTTGGGTTGTGCAGGAAGGCAATGCTTCCCCTGCAGAAATACTTTTAACAGTTTTTCAGAATTTGTATTTTTCTGATCAATCAGAACTCGCAGTACTGAATATTGCACTTCAAACAGGGAGCTGAAATACAAGTACATGAAACAGAGGTTTAAACAATATGAACTTCACACTGTGTCACACAGGAAGTCACAGAAAACATCACATAAGAGTGAAGTATTAGTTAGTAGATGGAGCAAGGACACAGCAGAAGGTGACAGTAACCTATATCAAAGCTGAGGCAAACATTAAAAATATGACCACAACAGCTTCTTAAAAAGGTGGCGCCAAACTATAAGACAGCTAATGACATCCTGTGCATAACGTGCTCATGAACGTTATGGGCAGAATTTTTAACTGAATCAAATTCACTGGCCTGTCCAACAATATAAAACAAATGCAGCCCCTCACGAGCTGTAACAGTCCCAGTAAAATAAAGATGCACTGGCACACTTTAGCGTTGAATAATAAAATTCCTTCTTTAATACGAACTGTTAAAACAAAATAGCTTCACAAACTGGTTGAGCGCTTTCATCTACTCCTGTAGATTTCCTCAGAACCATTTGAAAGTGCTTAATTACATATTATATAGTCTCCTTTCTCCAATAGCATCATCATGTTAATTAGTTAAAAACAATTAATGACTAACCATGTAAAGCTGTTTAAAGTGCACAGTGCTAGATTCCCTCTAGTAACTTATTTTTTAAAATCCTTGTGTATGTCTGTATTGTTTTGAACATACATTCATATTCACGTCATATGTACATTACATTATAAAATTATTGACTATTAAAACCTCATAAAGCTAAAAACTGTAAAAAATATATAAAAAAAGCTTCAGAGTGAATAGCTGCTTTAACATCACATTTTTGTGTTTTTATGTTGTCATAAACACCTTGATAAGAGAAATATCCTAGATAACACTTTACTTTTTGTCCAACATGGGTTTTATAGATATGGTATCATTAAGCCCTGGGCTTTCTGATGCATTCAATTTTATTTGCCAACGTGTCTCCTTTTCCATTAGTTTTTCTTTGTGTTCCCTCCTTGGATTCTCTAGTATGTGTTCTAGTATACCAAACTCAAACATCTTACATTCATTATGAGCTTCACAATGTCTCCATAATGCATTATTTCCATCTTGTTTTCTTATCTTATAACAGTGCTCATAAATTCTATTTTTCAAACACCGTGTGGTCATTCCTACATAATAACTTGGACATGTTTTACACTTGGCTAAATATATAACATTTCTTGTTCTACAATTCCCCTTACAAAAGGTGATATTGGTCTTGTGAATATTGTCCAGAATTATACTTGGTTTCCCTATAATAAACCTACACTGATTGCATCTACCACATTTGGTTGTGCCATGCTCACTTTTGGTAATGCCATACATCCTATTTAACCTGGATTTTAGGTTAAGTCCATTTCTGTACACAAATGTGGGTTTTCTTCCTACTATAAACTCAAACCAAGCAACAGTGCGCGGCTCCAATGACAATAAAACGATATTGATATGAATTATGCATTCTTACACAGATACGTCAAGGAGGGAGTTTGACTTTCGTCATCATGGGTTTAATATAGATTTATTAAAGAAATATATAGAGTGGACTTAAAATTAAGTAATCTTGTATTAAAAACTTTACCATATAGAGATAACCATCCTCACTTCGAAGACATTCAACACTAGTTAGACATATGCACATAGCAAATGAACATTGCTTTTACTTCAACATTAACCAGGTTTCAGTTTTATTAGCGGCATGTATCAGTGATACTAGCAAATGCAGGTGTTCTGCTTGCAGCCGACTAAATATAACGACCTGATTTCACAGAAAGTTCCGTTGAATACCGGAACTAGAAATGATGAGATGTGACTAGGTATATGAAGTTTTAAGGTTATGGCATAGCATGTCAAGAAGTTGTACAAAGATTAGATACGCAATTTGTTAGGTTATGGAGGCATTTAATGCTTCCGCGGATAGTTCCGTTGAACCTCGTAACCTGAATTTACAAGCACTGAATATGTACACAAAGTCACTGGGCTATGTCATAGTCCATTAAAAAGTTATGCAGTGGATAGAAAAACCTATGATCAGGTTACGCTTGCATTGACTTGTGTCTTTGTATTATTTAAATATTTGGAATATAGGTTGTAAACGATTCAGCGATATGTATGCTGACAATTGAATTTTTAGGTATACGAAGTTTTAAGGTCATGGCATATTTTGTCATGAAGATGTACAAAGACTATATACATAATTTGTTAGGTTATGGAGGCATTTAATGCTTTCGCGGACAGTTCCGTTGAATCTTGGAACCTGAATTTACAAGCACTGACTATGTACACAAAGTCACTGGGCTATGTTATAGTCCGTAAAAAAGTTGTGCAGTGGGTAGAAAAATCTATGATCAGGGCACGCTTGCATTGACTTGTGCTTTTGTATTATTTAAACATATGGGATACAGGTTGTAAACGATTCAGCGATATGTATGCTAACAATTGAATTTATGATGTTACATTTATTTTTATATATATGTTCATGTCTTTTTAATTCAACGCAACATGTGATAAGCACGTTGTGCTGACCAATAGTAAGCTTTTAGAAGTTTTAAAAGTGATTTCTATGTCTGTGTGTTTGTTTTAAGAGTCTGATGAAGCCTATGGCGAAAGCGCTTACTCGTTGGAAAATAAAAGCTGTATTTGTTTTATTCTAACAGTGAACTTTGATTCCTTGGATTTTCACTTTCGTTTTATTGTCATTGGAGCCGCGCACTGTTGCTTGGTTTGAGTTTATGTTTTGATATAGCGTGAGCTTCCTGCCTCGACGGAAAGCAGCTCTGCACTTGGATTTTTGTGTTTCTTCCTACTATGTTATATACATTGTCATCAGTTTCTAATATATTCCAGTTCTTCTCAATTACGTCCCTAATTTTACCTACTTCAGGGGCATATTGTATAACACACGCTCTTCTAAACTCCTGGGTAACTATGTCTGAAGAATTACTATTTGCCATGTTATTTCCCAGTATAGGTTTGTATTTTTTCCCCATTCCTGAGTGACATAGTTCACTACGTCCACTATCATCCCTTTCGGGTAACCTCTTTCTTTAAACATCTTAGCTATCTTATTTAGCTCCTCTACCATATCTTGATAGTTAGATGTCATTCTTGCTGCTCGTATACATTGTCCCTTGATGATGCTTTTTTTCTGGTGTGCTGGGTGACAACTATTGAACTCTAAATAATCATTGCTAAATGTGTCTTTTCTATATAAATTAGATTTAAATTTATTACCGTCTATAGTAATCCTCGTATCTAAATAAGATATACTTTTTCTATCCATGGTAAAAGTAAATTTTAAAAAATCATTCCTAGTATTCAGATATTCAATAAATGTCTTTAAAGTGTCAACCCCACCCTTCCACACCATAAACACATCATCCAAAACCCTCAGATAGCATTTTATATTAGTTTTCCATTCTGAGCCAAGTATATATTCTTCCTCCCAGTTTAGTAGAAATAAATTTGCAAACATGGGGGCACATGCCGCCCCCATGGCTACTCCCTTACTTTGCTTGTAGTATTCACCCTGGAACATAATAAAATTATTTTTCAGGACCAATTCCATAAATACCATTATAATACTTATTTTCTCCCATGTTAAATTACTATATTTTTTTATACTGTCCTGGAATCTGTTGAGTCCCTCTTCCTGAGGTATACTTAAAAACAAATCAACAACATCCACTGTCACCAATATACAATCTTCAGAAATGAAGTCATTTTTAAGTATTGCCAAGAAATCCCAAGAGTCTTTCACTATATGTGAAATATTTTTATATGCACTTTTTAACCAACCATCTATGACTTTCCCTAATTCAAAAGTTTTTGAGTTGCTCCCTGATATTATGGGCCTAAATGGAGGTTCATTCATATCTTTGTGCACTTTGGGTATCCCCACTATGTTACTAATAATCGGATACTTTATTTTCACATAATTATATAAATCAATAGTGATTCTGTTCTCTACTAATAGGTCTTCCAATATCAAATCTATCTTATGATTGGCTATATTAACTTCGTTAATAGATGTTGATATATAATTCTCAGAATTAAATAATATATTACTTATTTTATTATTGTAGTCTTCCATATTATATATGACTATACCCCCTCCCTTATCCGGCTTCATTAATCTAATTTTATCATTATTTTGCAACTCCTTCATAACTTTGTATTCCTTCTCAGTTAAATTAGTGACATAATTCTTACTTTTGTCCATAATGGCATACAATTCCTTGAGTACCATCCTCTCATAAGTGGCTAGGGTATTATTCAATGGTGGAGTAAAATAACTGGGCTGCCTGAAGGTTTCCACGTTCAGTGTTTCCTTCCCTTTGAAGTATATAGCCAAATTTAACTTCCTGAGATATTTTTTTTAAATCCACTATATAATCTATAATATTGCCGGAATTATTAGGAATGAACTTCATACCTTTAGATAATAAAGAGAACATATCAGTGGTAACTTCTACATTGGTATAGTTGTATATACTAAAGTCGTTCCATCTATAATGTATATCATTATGTTTAACTATTCCTTTCTCTCCATTTCCTGGTGTACCTAATCCCATTTTCTTGGTGGATTGTTCTCTTGATATTGCCTGCTTCTGTATCTTTCTTCCTGCTTGCCCCCATTTTCTCTCATTTGCTTCCCCTCTAAAAAATGGTTGGACCTATTTCCACTAAAATAACCCCTATTGTTATTAAACTTGAACTGATTGTGATTTATATTATTTCTATTATTATATCTTACTTTCCTCTCAGAACTGACTGTCTTTACTTCAAATACATATGCTTCTCCTTTCTCATACTGTAATAAATCCCGCTTTAATTTTTTACACAATTTTATTATTCAACGCTAAAGTGTGCCAGTGCATCTTTATTTTACTGGGACTGTTACAGCTCGTGAGGGGCTGCATTTGTTTTATATTGATGGGCAGAATTTTGTTTGGGGTACTATATATTTAGCAAATGAATCACAAAAAAACTCATGTCATCAAAATACACAATTTTAAGAAATACTGTATCCATGATTGATAGCTAATCCTAACATTATCCTTTCTTGTGCACTGCAGTTAACCTTGTCTCGACTCATTTAGAACTTTTTGGCAAAATACACTTCGCATATACATTCTATCCATCATGCTCCTCCTTAACTATATTATTTTAGTGCACATCTATAGCTAAAATATATATAATGTATATTAGCTGAATGTTCATGCATTGCTGTAAATTCAACTTGCATTCCTTGTTTTTTTTTTTGTTGTCTCTGCTTTCTTGGCCCAAATTGTGGCTGAAAAGGATTGATGGACTAGTTCACGTAAACATAGTTAAATGCAATAAACAAACAGATTGCATAAGTCAATCAAATATTCAAAAAATGATTAGCGAAGGGGAAACTAATGCAGTCTTATTCAGCTTCTCATAAACTTGGGATTTCCCATTTTCAAAGCACAGCCATTTAGACGAAAAGGTTTTAAGTTTTGGAAGTAGAGTGCCCAAGAAAATCTCAACTGCTTATAATAGTCTGTATGTATGTAAACTTAATAAGAATCACGAGAGACAGATAATGTCTCAACTAAGCTTTACGGTACAAGTGAAGCTCGACTCGAACAAGAAAGATATAAATTTTAATCACAATACAAGCTCTAAAAAACGGTTAAGCGCTGACACTAGTCAGACGACAGAACCAGATATCTCCTTTGATTTTTCTTTATTTCAAGTAGATGAAGATATTGAACGCTTAGGAGCTCGCCCAAAGTGTTTGTTAGCTGTTAAAACGTACGCAGCAACGGCAAAAACTAAAACAGATAACATTAAAGGTACTGTTTTAAATACATCAAGCCCTAGAGGCATTAATTTAGTTGGTTCACGACAACATAAAAAAACTGGTACTTTGAATCAACTAGATAATTTTTTGACAAATGACTATGTTTTTAAAGAAAATGAAAATGGACATTTTAATGATGCTAGATTTAATAGAAATGTATCTAACATTAATAATGGCAGTACATTAAAGGATATGATATATAGCTTAGGGAAATGATTATTTACTGTAAAATGTATAAAGATTGACAATGCATATCTTACAAAATGTATTGCATTACGTGTGGTCCCTATGGGTCTAAGATTTTTTTAAAATGCCAATGGGTGTGAACTTAAATCATGATACTAGAATGGAATTTAATGAGTTATTTAATGAATTTGGAAGGAGTTTTATGAAGTTATTAGTCAGGAAAAATTATGAGAAATTAAGTGGTATAGTTAGTGATATAGATAAATTAAATAATGAAATTGTGACAGATTTACTGTTCCCACAATGGAAAGAATTATATGAAAACAGTATAAATTAGCAGATTTTAAAGCTAATAAAATATCTGAGAGAAAACAAAAGAAAATACAACGTGATTTGGAACAATATCAAGATAATAGGGCGTATATATGGAAACAGGAACGTGGATATACTTATAGAACGAATATGAGTGGAAATAGGAATGGTTATAACGATATAGGAACAAATTTTTAAGGGGGGCGATATTATACACCAGTAAAGAAAGTAAATTACTATCAAAGGGACAACAAAAGATAGATAGTAATATATTGTGTTTAAAGGATGCAGCATTGGATGTTACCAGTAATAATGATAATATTAATACGTCACTCACTCGTGATGTGGAACATATAGCAGTGGTACATAATGATATAAAGATATTTAATTATACTACTATGAATGTTAAGGAAGAATATTTTTCACTGTTTGAAAAAGGTATGAAATATATACCTACGGTGAAATTTCATTTAGTGGATGTTTTAACAGATATTAAATTATTCTGTCATAGATTAAATTTAGCATTTATGTTTCAGAAAGAAAATAAAAATAAAATTATGTTCCCCAATCAATTAAAAAAGAAAAGTACTTTTATTCCTGCCCCACATAAGAATGTTGCAAATTATGAGGAATGTGTATGTCAAGATATTTATGAATATAATAAATTGATTAAAAATAATGAATTCATGGATAATTTAAATGCAAATGAAAGGAAATGTCTGGTTGAATTAATAAATAATAATGAAATAAGAGTTATGAAGCCAGACAAGGGAGCAGGAATAGTACTGTATAACAAAATAGATTACATTAATAAAGTACAAAGTATATTAATTGATATTTATGATATTATTTCACAAAATGAAATTAATATAGGATATCGTAAAATAGATTTAGCACTTGATGAGTATTTGATGGACAATAGAATTACTCAGGATACATACAAATTTATAAAAGTAGAGTTTCCAGTATTAGCTACAATAGTTGGCATCCCAAAAATACACAAAGATATTGCTAATCCCCCATTTAGACCTATTATTTCAGGAAGTAGATCTAAGACATTCAATATAGGGGTAGTCATTGATAGGTGGGTTAAGCACATTTATGACAATACATCACATTTAGTTAAAGATTCCTGGATGTTCCTATCCCAATTAACACCTAATAGATGGAAAAGGAGCTTAATATTTATAACTATTGATGTTATAGATCTTTTTTCTTCCATACCTAGACATGAAGGATTGGATTATTTTTGTGATAGCTTAAGAAAATACTCAAAATTGAGTTGGGATCGTATTAATTTAATTACAGATATGATGGGTTTGGTATTGGAGCATAACTATATATATTTTGAAGGCGAGTTTTATAAACAGACACGGGGAGTTGCCATGGCTGCCTCGTGTGCACCTATTTTCGCCAATCTAGTTATGCTTCAATGGGAAATTAAGTATCTTTTTACCAGTATGTATTACAAATATGTTGCATATTATACAAGATTTCTGGATGATATGTTTTTGCTTTGGGATGGACCTATAGAACTTATAGATAAGTTCATAGATTATCTAAACACGACAAGTACTTTCCTAAAATTTACATATAATATCAATACAGAAGGTATAGCATATTTGGATACATACATCAAACATGCGGATACAGGTTTTCAATCTGAATTATATAGAAAGGAAACATTCTCTAATGGTTATCTAGATTACACAAGTAACCATCCTAAACATATCTTAAGAAACATTTTTAAGGGACAATGTATAAGGGTGGCAAGGATGACATCTGATTATGACACAATGGTTAGAGAAATTAATAATATAAGAAATATGTTCCTTAATAGGGGTTACCCCTTAACATTATTAAATGATATATCGACATATATTGTTACTGAGTGGGGTAATAAGTATACCCCCATTTTAGGTATTGGTATAGAAAAAATTATTAGGAAGCATAAAGTCAATGATGAATTTCACAGAGTATGTGTATTGACTTATACACCTTTTGTTAATTATATTAGAGAAATCTTGGAAAAATATTGGAATAAATTAGTAGGAGATGAAGAAGCTAAAGATGTAGTAGGAGAAAAGCCTTGTATCGTTTATAAAATGGGTAGAAATATAAAAACACTTATTGAATGGATTGAACTCTCAAAAAATGTGTAGAAATACACACACTAAGAAATGTGGAACGTGTAAACAGTGTCCTGTTATAAATGAAGCAATTGGATGTAGATTAAATGATGTCAACAGTACTTATATAAAGTTTAAAAAGGGAAACTGCAATAGTAGGAATATAGTCTATCTCGCTAAATGTACAGTTTGCACTGCTTTCTATCTAGGGAAAACAGAAAGACAGTTTAGAAAACGCATATATGAACATAGGTATAAGATCAAGGTGAAAGATACCAAAAATGCATTGTCCAGACATATAATGGACAAAGGTGATACACATAATTTTATATTTGGTATCATAGATTATATAAATATATCATAATGTGGTGGTAATTATAAAGCCTACTTAGGTAGAAAATAAAGTCAGTGGCAAATGTTGACTAATGCAACAAAATTTCCTGGTATAAATGATTTTATTTCCATAAAACCTTTTTTACAGTTATTATAGTGCAATGATATTGTTAGATAAATTGATGTTTTTAGTTTCATATTTTAAACATTTTTAACACAGTATATGTATGTTGAGTATAAGTGTATCTATTGTACGTGTATATATAAAAGTGTTAGGATGACATATGTTTTTAAAATATTGCAGTAGCACTTTAAATTTTGTTTAGAAGTATAGCACTTGAATGAAATGGCGTCAAAAAGTTTTTAAATTGGTTATCAGCTGTTAGCATAATGGTTCTGAAGAAGTCTGTAATATACAGATGAAAGCGCTTAACCCTTTTTTTAAGCTTGTATTGTGATTAAAATTTATATCTTTTTTGTTCGAGTCAAGCTTCACTTGTACAGTAAAGCTTAGTTGAGACATTATCTGTCTCTCGTGATTCTTATTCAGTTGTTGGATGTATGTAAACTTGACAAGCAGAAGAGCTACTGATAACTTGTCTACTACCTACAGCTGCTGAAGAAAAAAAAAACACGCATTTGATCTCACTTGAAACTTCCTCAAGGCTCTTCTTTCAGGCAGGACAGAAGAAATTCTAGCAGCAATTTCTTTGAATAGTCATGTGGTTGACTACTCCAAACCGAGGGTTAACCAATAAAAAATGATCAGCAGTTTATGGGGAATGGAACACAAAGTAAAAAATGAGTTATAACCCTCAATGTTCAGTTCTTTATATCTATAATGAAATGCAATTCATTTTTGTAAAAGATGCTATATGTTCAAAGCTGTGCTGAAAATGCTAAAGATACACACTGCAACTAATTTATATGTGCAAAGTGCAGCTCTCAGGTCTCATGGCTTTACTTGTCAATAGTGTACTAGTGCTCTTTGACATAATACCCTATTATCCATATTACTATCTTCTGACTGAACTTTGTCAGTTCGTTTCCCTTGCTTAAATAATCTAAACATACATTGGAAAATTTTCCTGGTATCTCGTCTGGACTTTCTTGTATCTCATACAGTCTATAAACTGTGTAGATTTATAAATCCATATTTATTAAATGCATCTTTTACAGAAAATAAACACTGCTTTACAGAGTTGTACTGAGTATGCATTCAGTTTAGTTGTTAAAATACCCTGTAGGCACTACAGAGTTGCACTGACTGTGCATTCATTTCAGTTGTTAAAACACCCAGTAGGTACTTGTGCAAAAGTGCATACTATGTTCATCATTCTGTCATCATACTAGTGCCTTCCCCACCAGTTGCATCTGCTGCAATATGCAAATCTTCCAGCATCTCAGTCAAGCTTATCCGTGGGGCACCATCATCATCAGTGTCACTTTCAACTGGTATCTTAGATGCATCTGAAAAAATATAACAGAAATGAGATGAAAAGAAAATTACTATAAGCACTGAAAAACAACATGAGAAAGTGCAGTTGCAAATTTAAGCTCTTCAAGAGGTTGTCAATGTAACTGTACATCACCACACTAGGGCTTTGCCCACCTTTATCTTCATTCATGGAACTCTAGCCAGAATTAGTGCATCTGCCTTGTGTCCACAGAATACCAAGAAATACCGCAGTGACCCCAGAGTGGACTAAATGTGCAATCAGAGAATGACTGAATGATCATTCTTCATGTTTTTCAGAAAAGGGAAATGAGATGAACCTGTCAATATACAGACTTTGTAAATGGTGCAGGCACAGTATGTGTGTGTGGTATTCCTTTGCTAACATGAATCCAGTAAGCCTTTTCAAGGTAACTAAGTGTTCATTCTCTTTGGGCAGGGGCCAAATCAGCCACAGAAGGTGCAACAAGGACTACTGTGTACACCTCCACTGAACACCAAGATGCATACACATACTACACAGAGGAAAGTTGTTGGTGTGACTGTCTTTCAGGGGATGCAGTTGCTGTTCTCCTGCCTTAGAGTATGACAGCAGAAGTTGAGGATCTACTTGAGGTAGTTCTGATTTACTGTTCAAATGACTATTACTGTAGAAGGCAGTACAACTGTGGAAATATACTTACCATAAAAGTATTCATTTGAGAAATGGTTACTTTAACATCAAAGCTACCCTCCCTCTTTCTCCTAAGCAAAAGTCTTACAAGTTTTCTTCTTTCTCATAGCACTTTTACAGAGATGTTTTAGTTTCACTATTTACAAATTAAGACATCGTCTACTTCAATCATAAATCTGTATAAGAGTCATTATGGGGTTTGAAGAGCTTAAGGAAACTCCTAACAACACAGACTAAATGATAGACTTGTGCAACTACCAACAGCGAAAGGAATGCAGGCACAAAATCAACATGTACAATGCCATAAAGGGCATTAGCCAAGGCGCTAGGGTGCGAGTGTTCTTCATGTGTTTGAACTTACAGTTGTTTTAGTACAAGATCAACACTATCCTCACAGTGACTTTAGCATACAGCTGGTGAAACAACTACATTTTTCAGTCTTCAAACCCTGTCAGACAAAATTCCAAAATTTTCAAAGAGGACCCTTCATGAAAATGAAATGACAGCATAATCAAAACATAATACAAATCAAGAAAGAATACCCTAAAGGCAGACATAACCTCAACTCTTCCATCCTCTCTTCCCAGGAAATAATGGGGTTACTAAAAAAAAAAAAAAAAAGTTCTGAGGAAGTAATCCTAACAAAAATCGGGGCAGCTATCCTTCTCTTTTTGTCCTATAGAAGGTGTACAATGTTGACTGAAATATTTCTGAACGTATGCGTTATGTAATGCACCCATGTAACAACTTGGGCTCTTCAAGGCAATCTGAGTCATCAAGTCTTTAATTTCAGAATGAATTAATTAAAGTGTTAAAAAGGTTGGAAGAACTACTGCAAAGAAAAAGCCAAGTCCTGTTTCAGCATGTGAATGCAAATAGAAGTATACAGAAGACATCTTTGGCACATACCTATATTAATCATATTACAGAGGTGACTTCCAGGCTTGTGGAAGAGTGAAAAAATGCATTTCACTACAACAGTCATAATAAAAACATCTGACAGAAAAAAAAAATCAATTTTCATTGACTATTCTACCGGAACTAAATTAACTCCTTGACTATTCTCACCAAGTACTTTTTTTTCAAATAAGTTTTTATTTATTTCATAAGAATAACATGAATACTTGAATAAGCAAATAAGCTGAACACATATTAAACCTGTAAAACAAATTAAACTTGAAAAACATACTAAAGTATATACAATATGTACAAATTAACTAGCAAGTGTGCTACCATATAGAGAGATAGATTAGGAGAAGAGAGACATGGTTCTCAGAGATAACATTGAAACTAAAGGTTCATCCTGAAGTGTAAGGTAAATCTTAGTTCTAAATAAAGATATTAGGTCGGTTATTCACCAAGGATAAGGTCTAGAACCCTTTTCCAAACTTTCCCTAAGACAGCAACTTTCCTGGGTCCTTTTGTAATACATTTCTGTGCTGAGATATATGCAAGTGCCATTTCCTTAAAATTATTCCAACAGAGTCTGGTACGATCTAACCAGTTTTTGGTGATATATAATTTCATAAAAGAGCATAGAATAACTAGTACATGCATATCAAATTTAGAAAGATTTGTAGTAGGAATATGAAGAATCGCTATTTCCAAGGAGAGGGTCGATTAGTGGTATCCCATTTTCTCGAGACAAACTTTCAGTGAGGACCAAAGCTTATGTGAGTAACTGCAGAACCATAGAACGTGTAGAAGATCGGCATTTGGGAAGGAACAACACGGACATGAGGGAGAGTTCTTGGAGTCAAACTTGTTTAAGACAGAGGGAATATAGTATGAGTTGTTATTAATCATTAATTGTGTGTAGATAAGTTTTTTAAATGGGGATAGATCTAAGGCATTTTTTGTGGCAGATAGCTTTTGTTTCTCCGAAAGATGTGTATTATGATTGTCCCAATAGCCGGAGAAAAGGCAATCTGAGTTGTGTATTATGGAGTTCAGCAAATTGTACGATTTAGAGAGTATTTTCTCTGAACTCGAAAGAGTTTGGATGACTACCTCCAGTTTGGTGATAACTTGACTATTGACTATGAGGTGGGCGAATTTTGATGAGACTAGTTCTCGTAATTGACGGAGAATAGTTGTGTACATATTATTGACCTTAAGAATTATGCGAAGACTGGTAAGTGATTAATTTCTGTGTTTAAGAATATCCCAGACCACAGTATTTTTAATGAGAGGAAAGTTAGAAAGATTGATCAGATTATTCATTTTAATATTGGGGTTTAAGTGGAGAGGTTGGAGTAAAGGAAGAACATTATCAAATTTGATTTATTTTAACAGAACTTGAAAAGTTCTGATTTTATGTTTTAGATTGGTGGATAACTTAGAATTGCTGATAACATCCGGGGAGAGAAAAGGATGAGCTACAGGGTTAATTTTGTTGGCTTGAACATGTTGATACCATAGTTTGATCCAGGTAAGGTAAGAATTATATTCTCCATGACTGAGTTTCGAGATAGAATTCTATTAGCACAAATAATTGTATAGTACAATTGAAAGTTCGGTAGACCAAGGCCGCCCTTACTCTTAGGGAAAATTAATTTGGAGTACGAAATTCTAACTGATTTAGGAAACAAGATAAATTTGGCTAATTCTTTATTAATCTTTGATAAGAAAGTCTTGGATATTATCTGATCTGAGGCGTTAAATTGATAAAGGAGTCTGGGTAGTATGTTCATCTTAACTACTGCAAATTTGGATAAGAGAGATAAGTTCATTAATTCCCATCTACGAAGGTCCTGTAGAATTTTCGACCAAGTTCTGAGCAAATTATTTTGGAACATGGACAATTGGTCATGTTCGAAGTGAATACCAAGATATTTAATGTCAAAGGTTGTCTGAAAGAGAGAATCAGGAAAATAATTAGATTTGTGACCAACAGGGTTGATAGGAAAGATGTGCGATTTCTTATGGTTAATCTGATAATCTGAGGCCTTTGAAAATTTATTAATAGAATTGATAATTTTACTAAGGTCAGTGTTAGGAAATTGGAAATACAGGTTAAGGTCATCTGCAAAGGCAGAAAATAATATTTTCGTGTTTAGGACTTTGGGAATCACGTGATAGGTATTCTGGGCAATATATAGAAATAATTGTTCTATAAATATGTTGAAAAGAAAAGGGGATAAAGGACAGCCTTGTTTTGTACCATTTGTGATCTTTATTGATTTGGATAGGTTTTTGTTGATACATAGATATGTGTATGTATTTTTATATAAAGATGTAATCATATCAGAATAGGCGATAGGTATGTTAAAATGAGCCATGGTTTGGAACAGAAAATCCCAGTTTACCCTGTCAAAGGCTTTAGAAGTGTCTAGAGTTAGTGCATAGATCGGATTTTTCTCTTTTTTGGTGAAATGAATTAAGAAGTCCAGTGTTAAAGTATTGTCCCAAGTGTGTCTGTGAGTCATAAAACCGGCCTGTTCCAAGGAGATTAAAGAGGGCATAACTTTTTTCAATCTGTTTGCCAGGACAGACGCTAGGATTTTAATATCAATGTTTATTGGTGAAATGGGCCTATAGTTATGAGGGTCAGCTTTATCTTTCTTATTTTTCAAAATTAGAATGGTTTTCGAGGTGTTCCAGTGTAAATCAGATATTCCATTTTTTATAATATAGTTAAATACCTTCAGAAGGATGGGGGAGGTTATCAGATTAAAGGTTTTAAAAAATTCAGGAGTAAAACCATCAGGGCCAGGGGATTTGCCTACCTTGAGACTGGCAGTAACATTTTGGATTTCCTGAAGACTGCAGAAAGCATAGAGCATTGGGATTCATTCAGGGAGGGGAATTTAATAGAATTCAGAAAGCTTTCCATATGCAGATTAATAGAGGAATCTACTTTCCTACAATAAGGACAAGAAAAGTTGTATTATATCCGAGTCTGAATTGTAATTTTTTTTTGGAAATGCAATAAGGAGATTCTGGGGGAGCCCTGATTGTTTTTTATTATTCTTGCCAAAGTTTTAGAGGGGATTTGCACCCATTCTGAATAAGTTGCAATAAGTTTTTGTTCGGATAGGGAAAGGTTTTGTTGATGAAGTTCTAGCAGTTCTTTTTGAGAATTGCTAATTTCTTTAAGTTAGGGTCTGGATTTAACCTTTTTTTCTAAATCAGAAATCCTCAAGATTAGCTTAGATTCCTTATTTTTGTAGAGTTTTTTATAATAGGAGGCTTTGTTGATTAGTAGACCTCTTAATCTGGCCTTACAGGCGGCCCATTGGATATCAAATGGTATATGTGACTTTTCAAGGTTAGAGCCAAAGTCTGATAGTATTTCTGCAATTTCTTAAGTTATGACCTTATTACAAAGCAGGTTACTGTTCAGAGTCCAGTTGTTATACTGGGGGAGAAAAGTTGATCCTGGATCGGGTCTGATCTTGAGAGAGATTCTTGAATGATCAGAGAAGAATCTAGGTTCTAATGAGAAGTTTATCTTGAATTTAGAGAGGGAGTCAGACACTAGAAAGAAATCTAACTGTGACCATGTATTATAACATTTCGAATAATATGTGTATATTTTGTCTTTAGATAGATGGCCACCGAATAAAATGGGGTCAATAAGGTTAAAGTCATTTATCAAATCTGCTAGTGCTAGGGATGCTTGGAAGTTGTACGAGGGAGATTTGCTGGTGCGATCTATACTGGGGTCTATAACAGCATTCCAGTCTCCCCCTAAAATAATGTGGTGGTCCTGAAAAGCAGAAAGAATGTTATAAATCTCTAGGATGAAGACTTGTTGTTGTGTACATGGGCCGTAAAGATTGAAAAAAAGGATTTGTTTATTGAGGTTAGGAAATTGAGAGGTGAAATAACACCATCTACCGTTTTATCAGACTTCTCCTCTAGGATTACCCCATGAAAATCATTTTTGATTATAGTGGCCACCCCTTTAGAGTTGGAACTATCACCTGCAGAAATGATGGATTTTATCCACTTTTTTTTTTTGTTTCTTTAGATCAGTCCTCTTTGCACATATGTGTTTCCTGTAGGAAACATATATTAGCTTGTGATTTAAATAATAGGTGAAAGAGAAGAGATATTTTTTGGATTTGTTTTGTAATCCTCTAACATTCCATGAGTCGACAGACCAAGCCATAATCACTAATTAAAAGAGAAGTATAAATTTGGGGTTTAATATAACCTTACCCATGGGTATTTACACGTAAGAAGGAAAAGGATAGAAAATGAGGTTAGGTAATTGGAAGAAGTGAGAAACCATATCAAATCATCATGTAGAGCGAGGAGACTAATAGTAATACTACTAATAATAATAATGGTAGCACAGTATTCCTTCAAATCTACCCCGGTGCCTAACCACCCCACCCCTTTGAGTGAAGGAATACAAACGAAGTAACAAAAGTTCCAATAAATCTTGATTAACAATGAAAACACAAAGTAGAAAATTGTCATGAATATAGTCCTAAAAAGGACTAAAATTACATTAAGTAACACTATACATATATACATAGCAATCCACATCCAAAAATAGATCATACTAGGACCCTAACATCATGCATCCATGAGCTCCACTAGAGACCGAAGAATGATAAAAGAAGAGTAGCCAGTAGTAACCACATAATGACAAAGACATGGGAAGACTTAGGTAGTGGCTAATGCTTGGAGAAAAGTTAACAGGTTGATAGACTGGGAAGCAGACGGGAAAAACACTAGTAAAAAAATAAATAAAAATAGCCGCTTATTATTTATCTATGCAAGCAGCCGAATTAACAATAGCAAAAGCCACACTCAGAAATCTTATACCATAGTACTAAAGGTAAAGGACAATGGAGAAGGATGATAAAGATATATATAGAGTACAGATAAAAGATGGAAGACATAAGCGTTGAGCACATATAGGGTGCAAGCTTAGGTATACATATATGATTATAAATCTAGCACTACATAACATAACCCACTAATTTTATCTACTAATATCATCTAACTAGGCAGTAAATAATGAGCTGCCAGTAAATACTAATATGATTAGGTAATATAGCATAAAACCTAGGACTAAGCAAATGCAGTATCTGTTGAAACAGCATAGGTAAATAGTATGTGAATTACTCTCAAGTAGACGATGAACAATATAGCTGCAACTTACTAAAACACAGGCAGAGTCTAGTATAAATAACACACAATGAACCCCGAACAACTAAGTTAAAGGATACAAGTTAGATAATAAGCATAAGTAAATATGCTGCTGGTTGTTCGAAATGAATGAGTGAGGCAGTGTTTTCCATAAGTAAAGACTATACAACATTATAAATAAATTATTGTTAACGCCTGTAATTCTGCCTATATGGCAGGTTGCTTAATTAGCCATATCCTTATCTGCACTAGATCGCCGAAGAATGGGATATACTGACCAGCTGCATCAGATGCAATAATAAACAAACATAAAGGGTTTGACAAACATAATATTGGCATCCTTTTGAATTGTTTGGAACTGACAGGAAGCGTTCAAAGCGTGTGTACAGCATTGATCGAGGCGAATGCCGGCATGCTAAAACATCCCTTTAAATTATTTGAAAAGCCAGGCACAAGTTGCAGTAGCAATCAAGCAATATTAATTAGCGCATTGTTAATATAAATAATCTGAAGAGTCATTGATGGCTTACTGCTATGTAAGTGGAGACAGGTCAGTCATAATGCTGGAAGTTGGCAGATCGAAGAGACAGTTAGTAGCTTTGACATCAGAGGGGCAGCATACGGCATGGGAACCACAGCATGGGAACCAATCAAGCAAAAAGATCCCCTGGATCACTAAAGCTGGATACAACAAGGTTCCCAGTTGTACCAAAGATCAACGCCTCACAAATAGATCAAGAAGAAAAAATATGGGGCCAAGAACCTTGTGCATTTCTGTAGAGATCCAACTACCTTGTAAGATGTAGCCGGGACTAGAGCAGATATATCCGGTGAGTGAAGAATTATGTTTAAGACTCCAGCATTTATAGTAGAAGTATTATCGTACTATTCCAGAACTGAGGCACATTACAGAACAGGGGAGGTGTTGAAGGCTTTAAGAAAAGCCTCTTTTGCTTCTTTTGGGGTGTTGGCCAAGTATTTATTTTCATTATATAAGATCATCAAGGCGTTCGGGTATTTTTCTTAATCAAGTCTGCACAAAACGGAGCCAAATTTTGCCTGATTATTTTAATTGGGAGAGGCAAGTCCTGAGAGAAGGTGAGTTTGTGTTTGTTCCAGATAAAATATTTTTGTTTTTTAGCAGCCATTAAAATTTTTTGAGTGTCCTGGAAATTAAGTAGCTTAGTGTAGATTTGGCATGGGGTAGAAAAATCTTGGCGTTTATGAATGGCCCTGTGCGCCCTCTCCACATCTAAGCCAGTAGGATGACTTTCTGAGCCTAGTAAAGCTTCGAACATTTGTTTGGTGGTTGACAAATTGTGGTTATCATAGGTCTCGGGGAGACCTCTGATTAGTATGTTATTGCGGCGACTTCTAGCTTCTAAGTCCATTAATTTAGTTTGTAGATCCGATAGCATTGTAGCTTTAGCGAGCAGTTCTTCAGACAAGGACTGGATCAAGACTTCATTAGCCTGATTCTTGTGTTCAAGAGTATCCACTCTTTCCACAATTTGGTTAATGGTTTTGCCAAAATTGTTTATCTGATCAGAGAAACTTTGTATAGCAAGATGTATAGGTTGAAGCGCTGATTTAAGCTCATCTAAGTGGAAGTTGGCTTCAGTTTTACTTTTAGCGCTTGATTTGTTGAGTTCCGCTGATTGTTTAGTGATTTTTTGCTTTTTGGAGACCACATCTTTCTCTGGAGAGAAGATTGTGGAGAGTTTAGCTTTGGTAGTTTGTCTCTCCATAATGTCAGAGTTATCAGCCATAGTCTAGACACGATAATTATTAGTGTGCAGTAATTAGTCCAAGGCCACTTGAATACATGTGGCTGAGATCACTGGAGCGATAATACGATGTATTAACTGTTCTTTTGTCTGGATGAGTTAAATAGTCCTCCGATTCCGATGAATAAGGTTAAAATAGTTGATTCCTTTGCATAAGTCGTGAGAGTTGGCACTTAAAGGATGATAATTCAGCTGAGACTGTAGATAAGGAAGGGAGCTCTATGGAGAGGGTGCACACTAGGCGACCACCATCTTGGAATCGAGCAATTCTCACCCAAGTACTTCTTTGAGGGAATCCAGTAAGGTAAAGGATTTTTTTTTTTTCAACTGAATGCCTCAAAAGCATTCTGGTTAATATCAAAGAAGATCCACAATCCAGACTATCCATTTCTCTGTCTGTACAACATATAATACAGCACTTGAACAGCAAACTTGAAAATTTAAAATAATCATCATCAGCTTTTCAAGAGCTGACAAATCAAGTAGTTTAGTTTCAAATGAAGAGTTTCTAAACAAGCATATAAAAATGGTTTTACCTTTCAATATGCAATGTTTAATGAATGACATACAGGGGATTTTCAAAAGCACAACCGGTAACCCTACAATTTTTAACTCAAGCAGATTGTCTTTTCAAAAAATAGGCCAAGACAGAAAAATATACTAATTCATGACTTGATGGAGAATGAGGTATGGGCCCAGCTATCACCTACTTGGCTCATGTACTTAAATTAATGTAAGGTGTTTCCTTTACTATGGAAATAGCCCATGGGTGTCAAGCCCTCAAAGCTTACATTTGTGATACATCATTAAATGTTTATGTTACAAAATTAAATAGATTTCACAGTCTGTAAGACATGCAGAGTAATTTGTCACATAAAAGATAATAAATGTGCTTTAGTAGCATTTAATCTCATCTGCTACCATCCCGCTAAAAGAAATACAGGTCACAGCATTCAGTCAGCCATACTACCTTCCGGCCTGCATGTTTTCATTTCTAGGCCATTCACAGCCATTACTGGCTGGGGAAAGAATCAAATAGTGGAGGACCTTCATCCAAGACGGGCACTTTTTTAACATGTGCACCTATATTTTCTATGTGCTGGTAACCAATTCAGTGTGCTACATGCAATGGGTAAAAACCCTCACTCATGAAAAGGGACTATACCTACAGGCAGCCCTGATTCCCTACGAAGCCAACACTTACTCTAGAGACCTGCAGTTTCCAATTAGTGAATCTTGCAGTGGGAGAACCAGCACCAAGACACACACGCACCCTTTTCTCTTCCCCAGGGAAACAGAAACTAAGAAAAGCATCTCCTATTTCATATCTTTCCACCTATTTGCTTCTCCAGTAGCTAAGCTGCTAAATACACCCAGATCAGCTGAACTATAGTCAGGGCTCCATCCCTCTACACCACAGAGCTGGCATCAATGACAACCAATTAAAACTCTAAAAAACAAACAATCGCTGTTACAAACTTGTGAAGCACAAAACATTTATATCTGCAAGGCCTAAAACCCTTCAAAAGTTCCACAGAGCCACCTCCTTTATACAAAAATGTTCACATTAGTTCAGCAAAAGCACCGGATGCGAACACAACAAAAATCACGATCCCAAGAAAAGGTCACCTCCACTCCAAATGTGTGAGAAGCTGCACAAAGTTATAAATATTAACAAGAAAGTATGGTTCTCTGTGACAGACAGCAAAATAAACACTGTCATTCTGTATGTAGAAATGAAATATGTACTCACTACACCAACTGATCTGAGCATATTTCCTTATGACAACTTCAATTGGGTTTCTGTGCTCTTTAGGTGAAAGTGTTTGCAGTGTAGGTGCTTCCTGCTGGTCCACACTGTGATATCACATGCCAAAGAAGAAGATTAAGCCTGACTTAGCCTGTTCTCCTCAACTGCCACTTCTCCCCATTCTTTGAGAAAGCACAGTCAGAAAGACAATAAAACAACCAAAACACTGTATATGGATCCACAGCTACACTAGTCTGACATAGCATGAATACTAAAAGGAAATGCCACATGGAAGGGCTATACAGGAAGAAGACAAACACAGGGTAATCATCACCCACTGAGGACTGCTTCACAGATCAACTGATACAGTAAGTACATTTCTCAACTCCCTATCAAGACTGCATAATGAGATACTGAGTGCTGATAACTAGTGCGATTCCCAGGGGAAAAGAAAATCTAAAACTCACTGTTTATCCCTTTAAACCAAATGCATCCCCACAACATGGGGGGTGGTGTTCCTCCCACTGATGATGTGTGCGCGCGCATGTGTGCAGATATATAGATCATAGGAAGTTACTAGGCTATTGGCCCTGAGGCCCTTATAAGCCTAGTCAAGAGTTTAGCCCATGCATAGACAAATCAGCACCCGATGCCCCTGTCCAGCAGGGACATGGGTGGAATCCCAGGGATGTATTTTCCATTTCCCATCCAGTTATCCAGATTGCGCTTAAAAAGGGGTAAAGAAGCACTCTGCTTGACGTGGAAAGGGAGTCTATTCCATAGATGGGGGAGTATCTGGGACACAAATCTGTCCTACTATCAAGTCCTATTGATGTCACAGACCAGGCTGACGCTGCGTGTGCGGGTTACTCGAGTGGAGCTTGACTTGCGGATATGCAGCAGTCCCATCAAGGCAGGGTCTGAGATTGCCTTGTATGCCAAACAGAGGCCACCTCTGAGGAGTCTGTATGAAACAGAGTAGAGAGATAGGGCTTTTAGCCTATCTGTGTATGGTAGATTTTTGAGGCCCTGGATTCTCCTGGTGAGGGACCTCTGTGGTCTCTCCAGCTGCTGCATGTGCTTTGCAAGGTACATGCCGAATGGGGTGTTGTACTCAATAATGGGCCTTATAAGGGAAGAATACAGGGATGTTATGACCTCCTTGTCCCTGGATGAGATACCCTTACTTATGAGGTGGGCCATGGGCCATGTAGAAAGCTTTCTGTACAATGGAAGCAACATAGTGGTCAAACGTCATGCTGCTATCAATCTGGGTGCCCAAATTCCTCACAACTGACTGCGTGCTTAGAACACTGTTATTAATGTGATAATTTGTGGGGACATCTCTCTCCCCAAAGGGGATGATGATGCATTTTTTTGTATTCAGCTTGAGGCCATGCTTCTGGCACCGGTCATTTGTTTGGGTGAGACCCTCTTGGAGGAGGTCCACGTCACTAGAGGGGAACTGATGACAGCTCCCAACTTGCAGT